>NC_133384.1:18919208-18970157 GCF_049309525.1 Garra rufa
AACGTCTTCGCTGTAAACATGCTTTGTTTCTTATTAAAACTACAAAAGTTCTTCATTCAAGAGCAGTGACTGATTTCTGTTTATATTTTTTTTAACGTTTTATTAATATTAAGCACAGAGACAGCAGAAGGAATACTGTTGCCTCTTTAAGCGCCATACGGACCCAATTTACTGTTACACACGTATTTTCATTCTCAACTGTTTATGATCATTTAAGACATAACTGATAAGGGTTTACATGAATAATCACCAAGCGCCTCATTTTGAAATATTTTTGTGTGTATTTGACCATTTAGGTGCGCACCTTGAGCTAAAAGATAACCGTCTCTGAGCGCATACACAGAACAGCGCAAGTTTTCTTACACGCTATTAAAAAAAAACATTATAGAAACATTAACAAATCAAACACGTCCCGTTTTATGAAAGTCACGTTACATGTTTTTGCTGATTTGCATGTGAAATTAGGCTTTTATGGAGGAGCAAAAGCGCACTGGAAAGGGGATGGAATGGGGCGCAATAATCTTTTCATCTCGATTACTGCATTTTCATGATCATTTGAAGCATCGAAACCGAATTTCGATTAATTGCACAGCCCTAATGTGAGCTACTGGCACTATTTGTTTTACCACAACACAACTTCCAAAATACTGATACAATGACCACAACTACTGAAAGAGCTTACAGGTGACGATGGGTATTAGCGTAGGCTTAAAGCAAATGCTGTACCATTGAGTTTTCCTCACAAGGAATCTAAACACCGCTGGTTATGGACTGAAATCTGCACTGAGAAACTCCTTCAGTGGCTGCGGTGTCATGACAAGCGTCGACATGTTTACATCCTGCCAGGATGGCATCTAGCGTTTCTTATTTCTGTTATTTGTAAGGTCTTTTAGTAGCGGTGGTCTACTAAAAGTTGGGAGAACAAAGACATGGGGAAGTTTTATTCATCCACAGGCATCTTCCCATTCTTTTCTCCCCTTCTTATCACTAGAAAAGCAGTGAAGACTTGTTCTCTTGTTGCCCTTCGATTAAAAATTACAACCATTACAAGCATTTTAAATATGGATATTTTTCTTACAAAAATTGCATTGATTCGCTACAGAAGGCCTTATTATTATGTGAGGCACTTTTTTAGTAATGAATTCACTTTGTTGGACTTGTTTTGGACTGAAGAGGAGAAACACCCACCCATGCAATTCTAAAGCTTGGATATGCCAGGATAATTTTTAATATAACTCCGATTGGATTCGTCTGAAAGAACGAAGTCAATTACACATAGTATTCCTGGAGGGTGAGTAAATAATGGGCTAATTTTCATTTTTGGGTAAACTAACCTTTTAACACACTGACTAAATGAGTTCAGCGAGATACTACATGCCAAGATAGCCGTAAGATGGATTCAGCAGCTCTTCCTCTCCATCTGCCCACCTCATGGGGTGAACGGTCATATCAGTCATCAAACTTCCCAGCAGGAGAGAAATGAGTAGCATCTCTGTGAACTGTGACTCAGCACTTGGCTCCATGCCCTTGCTTTGTCATGCTCTTTATTTTAGCTCTGATTCTTTCTCTACATCGCTGTGCCAACTGCTTTGGCTGTGGCAGAGATGCTGTTCTCCTGTCTTATGTGATGGACAACACTTATGTGCTATATGACTCCATTTTTTTCTGTGATTTGAGCATGTTTGTCAATGTGCCGCTCAATATATGTATTCAACATCCCTGTGTTATCTGTCAGTGAGGATGTAGTCCTGGAGGAGAGGATGACTCTTATCTGTGTGTGTTTGTGTTATCAGACAGTGCATCTCGTGAGGAGGTCCGGCAGGCGTATCCTGACCCCCCCAGTGATGATCACAGTCTTGATATCCAGCAACAGGCTCTGTTACGACAACAGCAACGAATCATCAACAGCCTGAGGAGCGGCAGAGCCGCTGGTCAGTCTGTTATTGAGGATCTCATGATTTGCTCACCCTCAAGTCATCCTAGGTGTGAATGACTTTCTTCTTTCAGCTGAATACAGTCAGAGTTATATTAAAAAGTGTCCTTGCTCTTCCAAGATTTATAATGGCAGTGAATGGGTGTTGAGATTTTGAAGTCTAATAAAGTGCATCCATCCATTATAAAAAGTACTCCACACGCCTCCAGAGGGTCTTCTAAAGCGAATCGCTGTGTTTGTGTAAGAAAAATATCCATATTTTAAACTTCATGTGGAGTACTTTCATGATGGATGGATGCACTTTATTGGACTTCAAAATCTCAACACCCATTCACTTCCATTATAAAGCTTGGAAGAGCCAGGACATTTTTTAATATAACTCCTATTGTATTTGTCTGGAAGAAGAAAGTCATATACACCTAAGATGGCTTGAGGGTGAGTAAATCAAGGGGTAGTTTTCATTTTTAGGTGAACTATCCCTTTAAGAGACTTTCAAAAACATTAGAAAAACCTTTCGAATGGTACTATATCAATAAAATATATAATTACTGCCAATAAAAAAGAAAACTGCAGACTCATACAGTACCTGTATTCCCTGGGCAGATTACTTTGACATGGCGTCTTCAGGGCAGCGGCATCATGAACAAGTGAGTAGAGTCTAGTACACATGTGCAGTACAAAAAATATCAGTGACCCATTTTTCTGAGCCCTTAAAGGGCATTTCTGCACTCTGTTAGTGCTGTCTGACTGTTCTGGTTATTGACTTGACGTCTTCATTGATGTGTTTATCCCCCCAGAGGCTGAATTCTGCAGAGGATGCAGGCAGACACTTGCTGTTAGATTCTGAGAGCGCCTTTATTGGTAAGTCCCCCTAAAATGAAAAACAGAGGGAAGTGTATTACTCATAAATGTGTGTGTCACAAAAGGAAGTTTACACTTTTAGATTACATTTACATTACACCCACTAGTAAACATTCTTAAAGGGATAGTTCATCCAAAAATGAAAATACTGTCATTAGTTACTCACCCTCATGTCATTTTAAACTCGTTCCAAAACCATTCTGGGCCTTGAACGTGTCAGTTGCGTTGCCATCTATGTGGGATCCGAAAGGTCTAACAGGTTCAAAACGACATGAGCTTGAGTAATTAATGACAGACTTATTCATTTTTGGGTAAACTAACCTTTTAAAAATAAAAAGACTGTCATTCCAAACCCGTATGACTTTTTCTTTTAAGGCGGTAGCATTAGAGTTTTGGCATATCGATTAACATAATTTAGAAACAATATACATCTAAGGGATGTTTTACAAGTATAGGGGTGTGTATGTGTCAGTGTGAGCAGCAGACAATGCGTGATACTGCCGTCAGACAGCTGCTGTCACTGCCACCAGGGACGGATGACAGCTAGTATGACAGCTATGAAAACCAGACAGAGGAGAGATTGACTCTGGGGTGAGGATAATGCCTGTCCTCAGCGGCACCCCAGAGAGATCAGCAGTCACCTTGTAAATGAGTTCTCAAAACAGTCTCAGTCGCATCCATTAAATGCCATTTCATTTGCTCAGTTTCAATTACCAAGCTTTGATTGCTTGACTCATGCATGTTGAAGCTGGAAAGAATCTCGAGAGAGAGGAAGGACTGCAGAGCCTGCTGTTGCTGAACAATTGTCAGCTGTAAATAACCAATCAGCTGTCTCTACACAGACCCCACTGGCGATTCATTGCTTCTCCAATCCCGGCGTGACCAGAGAACGAGACCGGCAGTTAGGAAAGCAGATGTGTCTGAGGTGAGTTCTCAGTTATGTACAACTATAACCTCTCTTGATCAAGTCCAAGTCTTTAGTGCTGTTCCAAAACCTAGCTGCCTTGCTAAATACTTTCTGCATTAACGTAGAATGTGGAGTAAACGGTAAAACTGTTTGCACTACAAACCATTGTGTTCATAATTTAGGTAATACATTCAAATAATATGTTTGGACACACCAATTTGCAATATCAAGCAGAAAAACGAGCTGTTTTGTACAGCTAAAAATAGCTAGATGTGGATGACACCAGAAGTCAGACACGTAAATTTACAAAAGGTGGATAGAGTCATGCTTTTTAAAAGTTGAACTTTTAAACACGAACGCTGCATTTTTAGAATGTAGTGTCATGCAAGATTCTGCATAAGACATGAGACGTGAATGCAGCTGTCAAACATGTCCATCCAGCAGCACAGTGGAACCTCATACAGTAATTGACTGATTTGGAATGCTCTACACAGACAGCAACTCCTGTTGTTGCAATGCATTATGGAATTGCATTTTTAGCAATGTATACTAACAGTCAAAAAAATATCGTTTTTCTGTTCTCTTCTGCTCACCAAGCCTGCATTTATTTGATCCAAAATAGAGCAAAAGCAGTAATATTGTAAAATATTTGTACTATTTAAAGCAACTGCTTTCTATTTGAATACATTTAAAAATGTAATTTATTCCTGGGATCAACGCTACATTTTCAGCATCATTACTTCAGTCTTCAGTGTCACATGATCCTTTAGAAATCATTCTAATATGCTGACTTGAAGTCAGTGTTGCCAACTTTTTTCAATGGAAAGTAGCTATACCCCGCTTGAAAAGTCACCAAATGTCGCTAAATGACGTCATACGCTCATTAGCATATTCATGACGTCAGTACGTCGTATTGTCTTGTGTCTCTGTGCTCACATACTGCTATTTGATGCAGCCAAATTCAATAAAACTGTTTTCATTTATATATTTCATAGATATATTGATATATTTTACGTAGGGCTGGGCGATAAATTGAAAGCGATTCTAATGCGCGTTTAGTGAATGAAGCCGGTACTTTGATTAGTAGTAAATCTCCATCACGTGCGTTCAGCTGCGTTCAGCTGGAGTGTTCAGAGGCGTAAATCACTGACAAGCTACGCCAAATCGCGCTAAAAATCGCATTCGATTCGATTCGATTTTGAGCGCGATTAGGCGTAGCTTGTCAGTGATTTTTTTATAACTCATCCGTTTAAGTTATATTAAGCCTATAAGTTCAGCATAATTAAGGGCGTGGCCACTTGAGTGACAGGGGGATTGCCGCTGCTGTCACCACTGTTGCGCTAGGCGGGCGTGGTTTCAGCAACCAGCTTCACCCACGTCCCGCCTTTTTGCCCATTTTTGATTATCCGGGAGTGACGCGCGGTGACGTGATTCCAAGATGGCGACGGCCGAATCCTGCCCACAACAGGCTTCAAAATAGCGCTTCAGAATCCTACGGGTGACGTCACGGATACTACGTCCATATTTTTTACAGTCTATGTTTAAATAGTAAAAATATGCCCAAATGTTACTGTTTCTGCTGTAATTTGGATCAAATAAATGCAGGCTTTGAGCAGAAGAGACATCTTTAAAAATCTTACTGTTCAAAAACCTTTGACTGCTAGTGTATATGTGTGTATATTTGGTCAAAACAAGTTATGTTTACTATTTAGAAGCCATATTTCTTTTTAAATTGAATGCATCAATAGCCGCTAAAGTGCTGAATGACTGTACTTTTGTTTTGTCGGTAGGATGTTGTAAACGGGTACACTCGACCTGACAGCGGTCCTGACAGCCAGTCTCTGCACTCGCTAACCAGCACAGAAATAGAACGATTGAGGGAACGCACAAAGAACAAGATGATGTTGCTGAACAACAAGAAAGAAAATGACTGGAGATCAGGTCAGGAACTCTGAATCCAAAAGGAAAATCAATTTGGGTAGCCTTGCTCAAGCTGACTACATTTGACTACTGGTGTTAAGTCTGGTAAACACTAATAGTTTGCCCAAAAAAGAAAATTCCGTCAATAAATACTCAGCCTCATGTCGTTTCAGACCTTGAGGACCTTCGTTCATCTCGGAAACCAAATTAAGATATTTTTGATGATCCAAGAGCTTTCTGACCTTGCATGAACAGCACGGCGGAGACTGGCAAGAAGAGAATTGTTGAATAAAATCATTATATAGTTTTCTTTGTGCGAAAAAAAGTATTCTCATAGCTTCATAATGTTACGGTTGAACCACTGATGTCACATGGAGTATTTTAACAATGTCCTTACTACCTTTCCAGGCCTTGAATGTGTCAGTTGCATTGCGGTCTATTTAAGTTCAGAAAGCTCTCGGATTTCCTCAAAAATGTCATAATTTGTGTTCTGAAGATGAACGAAGCCATAAATGTAATTCGAACCACTGAGATGTGTCTTCTGTGCTGTCTAGGCGAAGTGTCGACTGAGGAAGGGGAGGAGCTATGGCCACAGACTCCTCCTTCAATCGACCGGTGTGTTTCCATTGACACCATTGCCACAGACCCCTGGTTACGTCCTAGTTCCTCTGAAACGCTGAAGAGATTCACGGGTGGTCGCAGGCCATCCGGCCGGAACCACGTAGGCCAGGATTGGGACGGGCCGTCCACTTACCATGGTTGAATCTCATTCAAGACACATTCATTCTGAATTCTTATGTCAGTTTTGCTTTTTAGCTATTTTTTTTAAGGAGCAAGTTTATATGAACTTGTATACCTGAGGCCAAAGATGAACATGAACATGAACAATTCATCACTCTAGTTTCTTTTGTTCCTGTCTGAGTTTTGGTTGTTGTGAATGAAATATTGCACTTCTTGTAGCATTACGAGTTTGTTCCCTCTGGTCAGAGAGTGCAGTCTGGGAGAAATTCACTTGGATGCTTTATAATGTGACTGTTTATGATTGTGAAAAAGGCATGAATTCTGTTTGTTTGTTTGTCAGGTGAGACTTACGGACTTCCAATGTTGTAATATGTGATTACTTTTTATTTTTAATGACTGTTTTACAGAACATGAATTGTAAGTAGAAATATGGGCTTATGCAAGAATAAGCTTGTTCAGTCAAACTGAAAAAATAAGTTATTGTAATTAGTATGTAATGTGTATTGACTCTTTAATAAATATTTTACTTGTTTACTATGTCACTGTCAATATAAAAGGGTATTGCGACTTCTCACAGTTCTGACTTTTTTCCTCAGAATTGCGGGATGCAAATCATGATTTGGAGAAATAAAGTCAGAACTGTAAGATATGAGCTTATAATTCTGACTTTTTTTTTTTCCGACTTTATTTCTCTCAGTTTTATATCGTACAATTCTGATTTAAAAAAATCATAATTGCAAATTTTTATGCAATTCTGAGAAAAAAATGTCAGAATTGTTTATATCTGGCAATTCTGACTTTGTAACTCGCAATTTCGTTTTTATTATGCAATTCTGAGAAAAAAATTCAAAATTGTGAATTTATATCATGCTTTTCTGACTTCCTTTCTCTTAATTATGAGTTTATATCACGCATTTCTGAGAAAAAAAATGTCAGAATTGTGAGTTTATCTTGCAATTTCAACTTTGTAACTTGCGATTCTGACTTTATTTCTCTCAGTTATGAGTTTATATCATGCAATTCTAAGAAAAAAATGCCAGAATTGTCATTTTATCTTGCAACTTTGACTTTATATCAAAATCATGCACTTCTGACTTTTTAACTCGCAGTTGTGATTTTATACCACGCAATTCCAACTTTGTAACTCCAACTTTGTTTATATCATGCAATTTTGGCTTTAACTCGCTATTGTAAGTTCATATCACACAATTTCAACCTTGTAACTGGCAATTGTGACTTTATTTCTCTCAATTGTGACTTTATATTATGCAATTCTGAGGGAAAAAAAACTCTGACTTTATAACTCAATTGTTTCTATCACCTAATTTTGACTTTGTGACTTCCAATTGTGACTTTATATCATGCAATTTTGACTTTATCACTCGCAGTTGTGAGTTTAGATCACGCAATTCTAAGAATAAAGTTTAAAAGTTTATAACTCGCAATTTTGGACTTATGCTCACCAACCATGCATTTATGTGATTAGAATTAGTTAAAAAAAATGTGTATATATATATATATTTAGTTAAATATTCTTTTACAATTTAATGTAAGTTTTCTATTGTTATACATTTTAAAATGTAATTTATTCCTGTGATAGCAAAAGCTGGTTTCAGCAGCCATTACTCTCTTTTCAAAAACAGTTGAAAACTTTTTTTTTTTTTTTTTTTTTTGTGGAAACCGCTACATTTTTTTTGAGGAGTCTTGATAGAAAGTTCAAAAGAACACAATTAGTTTAAAATAGATATCTTGTTTATCTGCTCACCCCCAGGCATCCAAGATGTAGGTGACTTTGTTTCTTCGGTAGAACACAAATGAAGATTTTTAACTCAAACTGTTGCAGTCTGTCAAGTCATATAACGGCAGTTAATGGTTACCAAATCTTTAAGAGTAAAAAAAAAAACATAGACAAAACCAAATAAAAACCCTGCAGCTCGTGACGATACATTGAGGTCTTAAAACACAAAACGATAGGTCTGTGCAAAAAAGCTGAACAGTATATCATTATTTACCTCTGATCCATCGCAACGTTCTACTCTCCTGAGTGCGTTCCCAATAGGCGGCACATGATGCGTCAACGTGATCTGCCATAGTAGACGCTGACGCACGCGCGGAAGCGATCTGTCGCGCGTACACATCACACTGGTCACATAGTGCATATTGGCCTCTCAAAATGAACGCGCTCCATACTGATGAACGTTCCGGTGGATGAGAGGTAAATAATGAGAGTCAAAATAATGGAGCAGGTCGCATAGAAATGCTTATGATCATCAATGCTCATGAAACATACTTTAAAGTGTTTGAAAAAAATCTGTCTTTTTATCCAACTTTTTCTTCCAGTTAGACTGGGCACAGCCTTTTGTAAATTTTGTGTCTGGCTTCTGGTGTCATCTGCGTCCAGCTCGTTTTGCTGCTTGATATAGTCCAAACAGTTTTACCATTTATTCTCAAGACATTATTTCCTTATACTAGATAATGAACCAGAAGCCTTGCCCACAGGCTTACTTCCACATTGGAGAAAAAGGTGGATATTGGAAGTCCCTTTCAAAATTCCAAATTCAAGGCAAATGCACCAAGTTCCAAAACTTTATTGACCTATGACCTGATAAGAACGTGTGCGGTGATGATGACCAGCGTCGCATAGAGTTGTACAGATCATTTTATTCCATATAGAAAACTTTACAGGGCTGTACCATTACAGTCACCCTCACTAGCCAGGAATGCTTCACATCCTTATTCCATCAACAGTTTTAAAGCGCAGCTATCATTAATTTCTATACAATACAACCCACCCCCAAAAACCAAAGAGAAGATTTTAAATATATTAACTTTTTTTTGTTTCTTAAAAATTTGTACACGTAGAGTGAAGCCAGGGATACAAACCAGTGATTCAGATGCAGCTCACATTTAACTCGCCCTCAGTTTTTCAAGTTCCAGTTTTCTCCTTTCGAAGGATCGCAGTCGCCCTCGCTGTGTTTAATTAGAAAAGTGTCAGCATATATAAAATGGAGGAAATCGAACTAATCACTTTATATATCGTATTAGAAATCTCTAGCTGGACAGTTATGGAGGGAAAGATGGCATAGTTCAATAATTTATCACAAAAGTAAAAATCTCCAGTGCATTTTGATCAAGAAAACAAGTGCAGCAAATTTCCGAGAAACCAACCGAAAAGATACAGAAAACAAAACCTAGTGTTGTGAGATTATATTACAAAGCTGGAATTCTGTACAACTAGTTTCTTCGGAGTTATCCATGCTAATGTTAGCCATTAGCGGTGCAAACTTAACAACAAAATTAAACAAAACAAACCGAAAATCTGATTTGAGAAACATCACATCACATCGCTTAATATGCAACCCCTTCTCTCATTCTTCAAACAGCTTTTAATATAATGCCAAGACACTGTTTTGAAATATATCTGGACCTTTTGAAGATCTCAAAGGTCAAGCGTTTGTATAGTAGTAGCGATATTCAGCATCCTCATGATGTTCTAGATAACTGGATCCTATTGTACAAGGCCTTTGTCCAGTGGATGGGGCGTCGTAGTTCCTGATCTGGGATTGGCTGTTTGTCCAGGGGTTGATTTTAGTACCATCATATCTGACGCAGTCCAATCTGACTCCTCATTGGTTGCAGGAGATCAGATGCCACTGTCGTACGGCTGTGGTGTTCGGGAACAGGCACTGCTGCTGTTGTCGATTCTTCTAGGCGTCGTTGGGAGTTTGGACGCCTGAAGGCTGGTCTGTGATCTGGAACACCAATCCGATGCGCAGGAAGAACTTGCGCAGGACGGCCCTCAGCTCCGGGATCAGGTCAAACTGCATGATCTCACAGAGGAGAGGGTAGTAGCGGGACGCGTGGGCTTTGAACTGTGAAGAAAACAAGGGGATTATAATTCCTTTACATTTTTTTTTTTTTTTTTATCACAAGGCCTCGTGTAATCTTATTAAACTTGTTGATTAGCAGCAGGTGTGCTCTGTGATATGGATTACTGTATCAGATTTATCATCAAACATAAAAATAGACGTTTTTTTTATTAAAAAATGCAGCATAAGTAGTAATAATATGAAAAATAATAGAATTTAAAATAGTTGTTTTCTATTTGAATAAATTTTATAATGTAATTTATTCTTTTGATGCAAAACTGAGTTTTCAGCATCATTACTGCAGTCTTTAGTGTCACATGATCCTTCAGAAATCATTCTAATATGCTGTTTTCCTGCTTAAGAAACATTTCATATTATTATTTTATTATTAATACATTGAAAACAGTTGTGCTGCTTAATAGAAAAAACAATGAATAGAAAGTTCTATGTTGTATTATTCTATTATTAAGTCTTTGTCACTTTTGATCAGCCTGTTTTTTTTTTTTTTTTCCTGGAAAAAAAAGTAAAAGTATTCATTTTTTGTAAATCTACAAAATATTAAAAAATACAAAACAGAAAAAAACAACCCCAAACTTTTAAATGATAGTGTATTTAACATATAAAACAAAATGTATTTATAATTTACTAATAATTATATAACATAGAAATTAAATTATTTACTATATATATATATATATATATATATATATATATATATATACACACACTTTTTTTATTTTGTAAATAATTTAGTTTCTATGTAGTTAAATATATTATATATAATTATACATTAGTACTACTATACTAATTATATAATAAATTATATATTATATATATATATATATATATATATATATATATATATATATATATGCACACACACATTAAATATTTATAGAATATAACAAATATTAAATGAGTAAAGAATTATTACATTTTAATATTTACATTTATTATATTTTATCTTAATATATATTAAAAATGAAATGAAATAAAAAATGCATATATTATATACATATTTTTTTATTAGCTTATTTTATTTTAATTTATATTATAGTAAAATAGATTGATTGAATATATAATTATACTCTTATATAATGTATAAATTACTAAATTATGGTCTATAATACAAAATGTTTTTTATTTTATATATATATATATATATATATATATATATATATATATATATATATATTAGGGCCGGGACTCGATTAAAAAAATTAATCTAATTAATCAGAGGCTTTGTAATTAATTAATCGAAATTAATCGCATTTTAATCGCATATAAATATTTGACCTGAGAACAGTGAGAAGTAAGTTTTCATATGGATTTTTAGTATACCATTGAATAATGACTGAATACATAAACTTAAGCAACAAAATATTGTTTATTTTTGTTCAACCAAGTCCAACAGACCAGTGCAATATTGCCATTAAGTGTAGCAATAGGATACAGTGTTTCCCCTAGGTTTCCATACTTTTTTTTCTCGGTACTTTACCCCACTTTGTGTAATAACGTTTATTTAACATAAAACATTTATTTCAGTGAAAAAATAAATCCAAAACTCTCTATTTTAACATTTTGAACAATAGGGCTTTACAATCTTTTGCTATTTTTTTTTTTAAAGAAATTCTTGTGTTTTAATTTTCTCATAATCAAATGAAAGCATAAACATTTATTTATTTTTAATCAAATGAAAAATAAACCTTTTTAATTTTTGGCAAACAAACAAGAGGTTTGCTGTTAAAATCAATAAATAATAATAATTTAACATTTAAATAATAATCGTAGTATTTTTTTCTACAATTAAGTGGTTAATCTTGTTGTTATATTTATTTTTTATAATATATATTGTTTTTTGTTAATTATTTAAATAGGAATATTGTTCTGTTTCATGTTAAACCGTACTTTTATTTTGACAGGTTGCCGTGAAGTAGAGGTCTGCGCGGGACTGCTTTTCTAGTCCCGCTCCCGCGAGGTTTTATTCCGCACCCGCCCGCTCCCGCTATATATTCACACTTTGTTCACCCGCTGCCCGCTTAGAATAATTTTCTTCCCGACCCGACCGTTCCCGCTAAAATTAGTTCTCGTTTCCAGAATCTCACATTTAACCATCAGGAAACAATATCGAGTTTATAAAACTTTTTTCGCAGTACATCTATTATATTTCCATGTTCCACTGTTAAGACGTATATTACAGCCCTGTATTTCAGCCCGTCATAGATCAAATGCGGGCTACAATTATATTTTATGCCTACATTCAATGGTGATAAAAAAAGTGCACGCAGTAGGCAGTAGCTTGCCACAAAGCACCAGCAAAAATAACCAACATGACTGTGAAATAGTAAGGAGATATTTTAATTATTTATTTATAAACTATAGTGTTTTCTGAGTTTTTAACGATCCCCCTCATCCATCTCCTCATTGGACGCACCTTTAGAGAGAAATTCATCTTTACGGATTAGCTGCATAATAAAAGAGTTTTTGTTTTCGATTTGTTTTATTTCGTTAAGTACTAATTTAAAGCTTTCTATATATATTTATCATGTCTGACAAAAACAACGGTTAAATAATTTACACTGAAAAAAAAAATGTAACTGATCTCGCTTGAGCCTAAATGCATTTTAGCTTCCACTCTAGCACAGACATGCGCCAAATAGCGCACATTTATATATTATTATTTATATCTATATATGTAGCCAATTCGTGATTTGAGAAGTCAAATTCAAACACAGTCAACTCCGCTTGGTCGTTACTTTAAGAAACAAAAAGCTTACGTTTAATGAACATAAAATGCTCCAAACGCTTTTTTCTAAATTAACTTAATAAAAAAGAAACGAAATTATAACCACTTTTCCATTACATACAAAACTGAACTGTTTTAATTGCCGTAGTAGTATAAGTTGTTTTGGCAAAGCGGAAAAAAGACGGGTTTGGGTCAGGAGTTAACAACCACACGGATTGCGAAAAATCAGTCAGCATAACTTTATGAAGATTTTGGCACTCCAAACGTGGCTTTGCGCTCTGGAGTAAAGCTGATAAACATTTGCCCACAGAAAAACACCATCAGTACCCCCACATTCCGCGCCTATGAGACCTTGCCAATAAAATGCATGACGCAGAAAGCACTGGTCCATGAGTGCAGCGAGTGCATAACAGTTATCAGCGCAGGCTGTAGCCGACAGGTGCTCGATAAAAATGAGTAAAGCTCAGATTTGCTGTTTAGAAAATACGTCGGGAACGGGATATTGTTACCGCCCGCTCCCGTTCAAATTACACCGGAGTTACCGACCGCAACCGCTTTTATTTGGAAATTTATTCCCGCGTCGCAAGAATTCTGGTCGGGTCCCGCGGTTCCCGCGGGAGAGCCGCGGGAATGCAGACCTCTACCGTGAAGTTTCTGTGTGTAAAGTATGATATGATGCTAGTTTTCTCAAATGAAACGGTAAAAGTGACACTGACAGTAGCTTTGGAGATTGAGTCTGTTCATTTGAGATGCAAATGCCAAAAATTAACGGGAGCATCACGCGTGCAGTAAAAAAAAAAAAAACGCGTCACTGCCATTCTAACATACAGAGGCAAACCGTACATGCAGGATTCATATTAAAACGGTCTTTTTGCATTTCAGTTTTCACAGACACTAGTCCATATCGCGATTTGAATTAAGTGACAGACCAACTTTTGATTTATCAATAAAAAAATCGACGAATTTACGTGGTATTCCGCGCTATAGTAAATTCGTTTTTTATGAATGGAGTCCGCGATCCAGTCCGTGTTTTCTTGGAGGAGACATTGTAAACGCGCCCCCCTAAGATAATGGTAGGGGACACACTGGGATATTTAGAAATATACTAGCCAGTGGCGGTTCTAGACAAATTTGACTAGGGGGGCCAAGGAGGGGCCAGTGTTTAACCAGAGGGGCACATTAAAAAATGACAACAAGTGATATTTAAAGATTATAAACTTTATTTTACTTTAAAATCATACAAACATTTTAGGGATGCTCATATTGACCGTTCACTGTTAATCGACAGTAAGAAGTACTATAAGTTAAACGGTTTAATTATTTTTTACGTTTGCTGCATGGTGAAAGAAAAAAATAATGTTTACTCACGGGCGCGTGTGGACACGTGCAGTGCGGCTGTTTAGACATATTTTGATGAGTAAGCACCTGCTTTACCTTCTCTTAGTGTAACTGATGTAGTAGCCTATGTGCTGCACGATAGCAACGGCGATGTTGCGTTATCAGAGAGTGAATCCATGAATAAATGAATTCAAATTCTGAATTAATTATAGTCTTAAAAGTGCGCGCTCCCCTTACAATCACTGGAAAGCTGTCACTCATACATTACTGTAGTTCATCGCAATCTCTCAAAGTTAATAAAAGGTAATGAAATCACATTTACACGGTACAATTAATCTCTTATTTACATCATGTCTACACTTTCTTTGTTTTAATGAGAGAGTTCTCAGAGGTGTAGAGTTTCAGCAGAACTAAACCGGCACTTGATCACAATGAACAGCTGTATATTTTTATTAACTAACGTTAACAAAGATTTTACAAAGCCATTTACAAACTTGATTTAATTATCAGTGTGAAAAACAAAAGTAACACGGTTTTGTGCAAGAACAACAAGTCACTCACGAAATGAAATTGTTTTGCTTACTTTCGACTCTTGCAACAGGAGAAATAAATCGTAGCTCCTCTATCCGAGAGTAGTTCTAATTGTTGCTGCAGTGTTTGTGTGCGCCGCTCTTATTTACCCATTTAAGTAGAACGATGCGTCGCATTAGTTCCGCTTTTGGCGCTCGTGTGTAAAACCATAATTAATTTATTTTATTTGGTCAGTACGGGGGGGCCACAGGGGTGGCCAAGGACATGTCTACAGGGGCACGGGCCTCCCCTGGCCTCCGTGTAGAACCGCCACTGATACTAGCCTACATTTCAGAAATTCGGGTACCCTATAGGTAGGTAGACCTTCTGTAAAAGCATTGAGGTGATACTTGAGGCTCGATGTGCTGCGGTGATATGCGCATTCCTTTGTCTAAACGCTAGTTGGTGCTCCAGTATAATCGGTCCGCTGAAACTCATCCAGTGAGAAACGTTCCGCGGTGCAAAATTAAGTGCGATTAAAATGCGTTAAAAAAATTTAACGCGTTATTTTTGTGTAATTAATTAATCTTAATTAACGCGTTAAAGTCCCGGCCCTAATATATATATATATATATATTAATTATACACAAATATAGATATATAATTTATTTATCTTTATTATTTATTTTATAAACTCTCTCTATAGATATATAAATATAAAATTATAATAATGCTCCTATATATATATATATATATATATATATATATATATATATATATATATATATATATATATATATATATATACATACATATATCTCATGGACAGTCTTGCAGTTCCATCATGAACCACTAGGGGGTTGTAAACTCTCAGTTGGAAAATGCTGGACTGCACAATTTTCTGCAGCTTCATAAATGTATCAGCAGTGAATCAGACACTCACCCTGTCATCACTGATCTTGAGCACTTTGGTAAGGAACAGCAGCAGTAGGTTGGTCCAGGCCTCACGGTGGCTCTCAGACGTCAGTGTCAGGAAGTAAGCCACAGCATCACTGCACACACTAACAGACCGAAAAAGAGACTGTGTTTTAGAACAAAAAGGATTTAAAATAATTATTCCACAAATACCACAAACATCTTGAATATAACCTTTGTGACCTCTGCCAGACTCCTCCTCTCATTTGTCTTATATAACCTCCATCTGCCCGGTAACTTCCTTCACTCATCATAACCTAATCTCACCTAAATCCCCTTTAGCCTGGTTAAGCGTTTCTGCAGGGCCGCTAGGCTCGCTGAACACAGCCAATGATTAGTGTCTCTGATAGTCTTCCTGCAGACAAGGAAGTCAGAGTCTGACCTGGCCTCTTTCTCATCACTGCACCCTATTAGCAGTGTAGTCTGAGAGACAGGGACACCAGTGTTCATGCTTAATAGAAACGCACAGGTCTGAGACTCTGGGACAGAGTGAAATTAGTGCTCAGTGTAGTGCGTTTGTCGTTTTAAAGCTTAATTTGCTAGCGCTAATGTCTGTTACTCAACTAATCTAACAAAACAATGCCGTAATGGGGCATGAAACACTCCTCCTCTGTTGGATCCACGCCAGAGAACCTATCCCAATTCAATACAGCAAACCCACACTCTCACTTCAGGAAGTATGTGAGGCAGAGTGACCTTTGGCCATCATAAAAATGAACAAATTGGATTGGAATGAGGAACCATCATGGCTTTTAATGCGCTAGCATTCTGAAGTCCAAGTGTTTTTAGATTCTAAACATTACTAGAGTTGAAGTTGAAGAGGAAAAAAAATAATTTGATCCCCTGCTGATTTGCCCACTGACAAAGAAATGATCAGTCTCTAATGTTCATGGTTCAAAAAAGTTATAAACTGATTTGCATTTTAATGAGTGAAATAAGTATTTGATCCCCTATCAATCAGCAAGATTTCTGGCTCCCAGGTGTCTTTTATACAGATACGGAGTTAAGATTAGGAGCACTCTCTTAAAGGGAATACTCCTAGTCTCAGCTTGTTACCTGTATAAAAGACATGTCCACAGAAGCAATCAATCAATCAGATTCCATACTCTCCACCATGGCCAAGACCAAAGAGCTGTCCAAGGATGTCAGGGACAAGATTGTAGACCTACACAAGGATGAAATGGGCCACAAGACCAAGACTATTCGCAAATGGAAGAAACACAAAATAACTGTCAATCTCCCTCGGTCTGGGGCTCCATGCAAGATCTCACCTCGTGGAGTTTCAATGATCATGAGAAAGGTGAGGAATCAGCCCAGAACTGCACAGGAGGATCTTGTCAATGACCTCAAAGCAGCTGGGAGTCACCAAGAAAACAATTGGTAACACTCTACGCCGTGAAGGACTAAAATCCTACAGTGCCCACAAGGTCCCCCTGCTCAAGAAAGCACATGTACAGGCCCGTCTGAAGTTTGCCACTTGAACATCTGAATGATTCAGAGGAGAACTGGGTGAAAGTGTTGTGGTCAGATGAGACCAAAATCGAGCTTGTTGGCATCAACTCAACTCGCCATGTTGGAGGAGAAGGAATGCTGCCTATAACCCCAAGAACACCATCCCCACCATAAAACATGGAGTTGGAAACATTATGCTTTGGGGGTGTTTTTCTGCTAAGGGGACAGGACACTGCACCGCATCAAAAGGACGATGGATGGGGCCATGTACCGTCAGTCAGGGCATTGAAAATTGATCATGGATGGGTTTTCCAGCAAGACAATTACCCAAAACACACAGCCAAGGCAACAAAGGAGTGGCTCAAGAAGAAGCACATTAAGGTCCTGGGGAGTGGCCTAGCCAGTCTTGGTTTGAGTCCAGGTTTGAGTTGACAAACGTCAGCCTCGAAACCTTAATGACCTGGAGAGGATGTACTAAGAGGAGTGGGACAAAATCCCTCCTGAGGTGTGCGCAAACCTGGTGGCCAACTACACGAAACATCTGACCTCTGTGATTGCCAACAAGGGTTTTGCTAGGTCATGTTTTGCGAAGGGGTCAAATACTAATTTCACTCATTAAAATGCGAATCAATTTATAACTTTTTCGAAATGCATTTTTCTGGATTTTTTTGTTGTTAATTCTGTCTCTCACTGTTCAAATAAACCTAGCATTAAAATTATAGACTTATCATTTCTTTGTCAGTGGGCAAACATACAAAATCAGCAGGGGACCAAATATTTTTTTCCCACTCTGTATGAGACTAAGTGCATGCTGGGTTCTTGCTGGACAACCTCTGAAATGTCCTGTCAAAACATCCTGTGAGTTTATCCGGTAGGATCCTACTGGACATTATTTTTAGGAGAATCCTAATCAGATTGGAACAAAGTCTTGCTCCTTGTATATTTTGTTCCTGTAAAATAGTCAGGAAAAGCTATTTCAAGTTTCTGTGGGATGCACAAGCGTGTGTGCGTGAATTTGCTAGTTTACATCTTGCAGTTCTGACTTTTTTTCTTCAGAATTGCAAGTTTAAATCTCAATCGTGACTTTTTTTCTCAAAATATCTATATAATTTAGTTTATATCTGACTTTTTTTCTCAAAATTTTGTTGTCAAAACCAAGTTTGTATCTCACAATTCTGACTTTTTTTCTTAGAATTGCAAGTTTACATCTCGTAATTCTGGCTTTTTTTCTCACAATTCCGAGTTAAATCTCAAAATTCTGACTTTTTCAGAATTACAAGTTTACTTCTCGCAATTCTGACTTTTTTCTCACAATCACGAGTTTATATCTTGCCATTTGGATTAACTGCAATTGCATATATAATCTTTCAGTTTATATCATCTCACAAATCTTTTTTCCAGAATTACGAGTTTCTCACAATTCTGACTTTTTTTTCCGCAATAGCAATTTTTTTTATAGTTATATTTAGTTTATATCTGACTTTTTCCCCCAGAATTGTGAGTTTATATCACGCAATTCTGAAAAAAAAAAAAAAAAAAAGTCAGAACTGCAAAATAAAAAGTCAGTTTTAAAAAAAAATTTAACAAAATTTTTAAAACAAAAGTTTAAAAAAAAAATTTAGTGGTGGAAATGGGCTTCCCTAGACCACAGCTTGATTTTATTTATTTTTTTGTGGATATTTTTTCAGGATTCTTTGATGAATTGAAAGTTCAAACGAATTAAATTGAAATATAAATATTTTGTATAAAATATATGCTGTATAAATATCTATAATGTGTCCCTGGACCACAAAACCAGTCTTAAGTAGCACGGGTATATTTGTAGCAATAGCCAAAAATACATTGTATTGTAAAATGATCTTTTATGCCAAAACTCCTTAGGATATTAAGTAAAAATCATGTTCCATGAAGATACTTTGTAAATTTCTTACCGTAAATATATCAAAACTTAATTTTGGATTAGTAATATGCATTGCTAAGAACTTCATTTGAACAATTTTAAAGGCGATTTTCTCAGTATTTTGATTTTTCAGTTTCAAATAGTTGGTTTTTCAGTTTTCCAGATATTCAAATAGTTGTATCTCGGCCAGATATTGTCCTATCCTGACAAACCATACAATCAATATAATGCATCCTTGCTAAATAAAGGTATTAATTTCTTAATTTAGGCTTACCCTAAACTAAATGAATAAAAGCCACAAACTCCTATTTTGATTTCACAGGGTCTTTAAGATAATATTTGATTTCTGTTATAGTGACAGCGTATTATAAAAATACCAAAAGACATCTAAGCTAAACAGTCACACGGAAAGATGTGAACTCTACCGAAGACAGCAACAGCTAAGAGCATGTAATTAACCAAATAATGTTTACATGACTGGAGGGTCTGAGAGCACAGCAGTTCCAGTCACGAACACGACAGTGATGTCTTACTTGAGCAGTCTCCTCTGCACCTCCTCCCAGGCGTCCTGCCTGCTCTGGTCCGTGTACATGCGGAAAAGGATGCGCAGGCCACACGCCAGGCTGCTAGTCTCCTGTTTCAGCAGATTGGGCTTCGACTTCCCTTTGAAACCTGATCACACACACAGACACAACGAGCTCTTTTAATGTGGAACAGGAGAAGAAATCAAGCCAGACGTGACAAAGACTTTCCATTAGGCCACACAGGTGGCTCCATCTGATAACGGGATGAGTTGATACGACGTGACCTGCAAGCTATGTGGCGGCTTTTGAAGATGTGGAGAAATAAACTCCTAACAATGGATATATTTATTGCATCTCAAGTTTCTAGCAACAAGGTACTGACCAGCCTTCCACAGCGCCGTTCTCTGTTCGTTATTGGAGTTAAAGGCCTTAGCAAAGCGATGAGACTCCAGAAGACAGTCCAGCAGTTTAAACAGCTGTTCTGAGGTCAGGTAGCTATACATTCCCTGGTCCTGAGTATCCACATGTACATCAGCGTCGAAAGCATCTCTCTGCAAGGAAACACACTTATTTAGACTGAATAGGGCTATAATTGTATTTGTTTGTTTGTTCATAAATGGTACCTGTGCTGCTGCGAAGTTTTCAGCATCTTCCTTCTTACTAGTTGCAGGAAAGAACACAATGTTGTCTATGGTCTGAATGAGCTCCAGCTGGACGACACACTTTATGAGTAGAGCTGCAAACAGCTTCTGTTCCTGGGCTTCTGGGGAGAACACATATGGAAACACAAAATGAACAGCTGACCAGCTGATAGTCTGTGTGTTCTGGGTGCATTATGAAATCAGCCGAAAATCTGTGCTTAAAATAATGTTAAAATCAATTCATTAAATCATTAAGGATTATTACATGATTCTCTGGATTCTAACTGGTCATTTGTGGCATTCTGCAGTCAACTACTATTATATTTGTGCAATGATGAGTAACAATATACAGTCGTGGCCAAAAGTTTTGAGAATGACACAAATATTAGTTTTCACAAAGTTTGCTGCTAAACTGCTTTTAGATCTTTGTTTCAGTTGTTTCCGTGATGTACTGAATTATAATTACAAGCACTTCATTCGTTTCAAAGGCTTTTATCGACAATTACATGACATTTATGCAAAGAGTCAGTGTTTGCAGTGTTGGCCCTTCTTTTTCAGGACCTCTGCAATTCGACTGGGCATGCTCTCAATCAACTTCTGGGCCAAATCCTGACTGATAGCAACCCATTCTTACATAATCACTTCTTGGAGTTTGTCAGAATTAGTGGGTTTTTGTTTGTCCACCCGCCTCTTGAGGATTGATCACAAGTTCTCAATGGGATTAAGATCTGGGGAGTTTCCAGGCCATGGACCCAAAATTTCAACGTTTTGGTCCCCGAGCCACTTAGTTGTCACTTTTGCCTTATGGCACGGTGCTCCATCGTGCTGGAAAGTGCATTGTTCTTCACCAAACTGTTGTTGGATTGTTGGAAGAAGTTGCTGTTGGAGGGTGTTTTGGTACCATTCTTTAGTCATGGCTGTGTTTTTGGGCAAAATTGTGAGTGAGCCCACTCCCTTGGATGAGAAGCAACCCCACACATGAATGGTCTCAGGATGCTTTACTGTTGGCATGACACAGGACTGATGGTAGCGCTCACCTTTTCTTCTCTGGACAAGCCTTTTTCCAGACGCCCCAAACAATCGGAAAGAGGCTTCATCGGAGAATATGACTTTGCCCCAGTCCTCAGGAGTCCATTCGCCATACTTTTTGCAGAAGATCAATCTGTCCCTGATATATATTTTTTTTTTTTTTGGAGAGAAGTGTCTTCTTTGCTGCCCTTCTTGACACCAGGCCATCTTCCAAAAGTCTTGGCCTCACTGTGCGTGCAGATGCGCTCACACCTGCCTGCTGCCATTCCTGAGCAAGCTCTGCACTGGTGGCACTCCGATCCCGCAGCTGAATCCTCTTTAGGAGACGATCCTGGTGCTTGCTGGACTTTCTTGAACGCCCTGAAGCCTTCTTAACAAGAATTGAACCTCTTTCCTTGAAGTTCTTGATGATCCTATAAATTGTTGATTTAGGTGCAATCTTAGTAGCCACAATATCCTTGCCTGTGAAGCTATTTTTATGCAACGCAATGATGGCTGCACGCGTTTCTTTGCAGGTCACCATGGTTAACAATGGAAGAACAATGATTTCAAGCATCACCCTCCTTTTAACATGTCAAGTCTGCCATTCTAACCCAATCAGCCTGACATAATGATCTCCAGCCTTGTGCTCGTCACCATTCTCACCTGAGTTAACAAGACGATTACTGAAATGATCTCAGCAGGTCCTTTAATGACAGCAATGAAATGCAGTGGAAAGTTTCTTTCAGGATTAAGTTAATTTTCATGGCAAGGAAGGACTATGCAATTCATCTGATCACTCTTCATAACATTCTGGAGTATATGCAAATTGCTATTATAAAAACTTAAGCAGCAACTTTTCCAATTTCCAATATTTATGTAATTCTCAAAACTTTTGGCCACGACTGTAGAGTTTCATTATTAGAAAATAAAAATCAATACAGAACAATTATCTATATGGTTGGCCAGCCTGATACGTACCTGAAGCCACACTGAACTGACTCTGTCTGCGGTTGTCAGCCAAAGCCTTCTCCATACTGTTCACTGACTGCTGGTCATCTGAACGAGTCTGAATATCCACTGACTTCTGGGAAATGGAGTCCTGTAAGCACCAGATCAGAACTGTTTAATATTCTAACATTAAATGAACTCATATAGCACTAGAAGAGCATATGGTTGAGTTGACCCTCTATTAACACTTCTACAGTCTGGAAATCTGATTTACATACCAGCTGTTTATCAGAGTCGTGCTGAGTCATGTGATCTCCCTCTGTTCCAGCCGGTCTCCACGTTAACAGCCTGAAAATAACACAGAGCTGGGTTAGAAGGTGCAGGTGTCTATTCCAGTTTAATGATGTGGGTTGCTATATCAAGCTAAATTAATATATTTCTTACTATAATTATGCCTACTATCTGTAATTATGCCAAAAAGTGAACAGATTTTTATGGTAACAGGGCTGATGGTATTACAGCTTATTACATGTATATATTTATTATATATATAAAAAAAATCTCATTATAATTTATTGCAGACATTTCTAAAAAATAACAGGGTTGACACTTTTAAAGTTAAGTTAGCTATGAGGTGTTTATTAGAAAGAGAATTTAATGCAAGTATTTCCACAGATATTCAGCGCTTGACAATCAGTTGTTTACTGTACAAAATCACAGTAACAGGGTTGACACGTCTACAGTTCATTTAGCTAAAAGATGTTTATTAGAAAGAGAATTTAATGCAACTATTTTCACAGATATTCAACGCTTGACAATCAGTTGTTTACTGTACAAAATCATAGTAACAGGGTTGACATGTCTACAGTTAATTTAGCTAAAAGATGTTTATTAGAAAGATGATTTAATGCATATATTTCTTCAAATATTCAGTGCTAATAATCAGTTGTTTACTATACAAAATCATAGTAACAGGGTTGAAACATAAACCATTAATTTAGCTACAAGATGTTTCTTAGAAAGAGAACTTAATGCAAAATTTCCACAAAAATTCAATGCTTAATAATAAGTTGTTTATTGTACAAAATCATTGTAACAGGGTTGACATGTCTACAGTTAATTTAGCTACAATATGTTTATTAGAAAGAAGTTATTTCAGATATTTCTACCAATATTGAGTATTTAATAGTCAGTTGTTTAATATAAATCATGGAAACAGGGTTCAAACTTTAGCAGTTAATTTAGCTACAAGATGTTTATGAGAAAGTGGATTTAATGCAAGTATTTCCACAAATATTCGGTGCGTGATAAGTAGTTGTTTAGTGTACAAAATCATAGTAACAGGGTCGGCACGTCTAGAGGTAATTTTGCTACAAACTGTTAATTAGAAAGATAATTAAATGCAAATATTTCTTCAAATATTCAGTGCTAATAATCAGTTGTTTACTATACAAAATTATAGTAACAGTATTGAAACGTAAACCATTAATTTAGCTACAAGATGTTTCTTAGAAGGAGAACTTAATGCAAATATTTCCACAAATATTCAATGCTTAATAAGTGGTTTACTGTACAAAATCATAGTAACAGTATTGAAACGTAAACCATTAATTTAGCTATAATATGTTTATTAGAAAGAGGATTTAATGCAAGTATTTCCTCAAATATTCAGTGCTTAATCAGTTGTTTACTGTACAAAATCATAGTAACAGGATTGACACGTCTAATTTAGCTACAAGATGTTTATTAAAAAAAGAGAATTTAATGCAAATATTTCTTCAAATATTCAGTTTCCTAACAATCATGTACTATTAAAAAAATCATAGTAATAGTGTTAACACTTTTGAAGCTAATTTAGCTACAAGATGTTTATTAGAAATAGAATTTAATGCAACTATTTCCACAAATATTAAGCACTTAATAATCAGTTGTTTACTATACAAAATCATAGTAACAGGGTTGACACTTCTACAGTTAATTTAGCTACAAGATGTTTACTAGAAATAGAATTTAATGCAAATATTTCCTCAAATATTCAGTGCTTAATAATTAGTTGTTTACTACACAACATCATAGTAACAAGGGTGCCACGTCTACAGTTAATTTAGCTACAAAATATTTATTAGAAAAAGAATTTAATGCAAGTATTTACCCAAATATTCAGTGCTTAATAATCAGTTATTTACTAAAAAAAACATAGTAACAGGGTTGACACTTTTAATTTAGCTACGAGATGTTTATTAGAAAATTAATTTATCGTAGATATTTCTACAAATATGGAGCATTTAATAATCAGTTGTTACTATACAAAATCATGTTAACAGGGTTGACACTACTACAGTTAATTTAGCTACAAAACGTAGAAAGAGAATTTAATGCAAATATTTCCACAAATATTCAGTGCTTAATAATCAGTTGTTTACTGTACAAAATCATAGTGACAGGGTTGACACATCTAGCTAATTAAGCTACAAGATGTTCATTAGAAAATCATTTATTGCAGATATTTCTACAAATTTTAAAGTATTTAATAGTCAAATGTTTACTATACAAAATCATGGTAACAGGGTTGCTATTTTAAGTCATGATGCCTTCTGATTATGTGTAAAACATGATAAAGACAGCAAATGTCTTTAAAAATGAAAAAAAGACCTTTGGGTAAACACTCACATGTGTGGGATGGTGGTTTTGAAGATGTCTAGCATACAGTTGCAGGTCTTGTCCCAGGTCTCAGCATTAAACTTCTCACCATTAAGGATGACCACGTTTTCTAGGCAATTAGTACCTGATCTCGCTAATTGCTCATTATCTGTGGGGAGAGAAAGCGAGTTAGATCATGACCTGAAGCCATAATTCACATATGCATTACAATAACCTGCCTATACACAGAATCGTCTAGTCTTCAGTGTTTTGAACAGTGTGTGTTGTTTTCTCAACAGGGTCATTGCAAATGTACTGTAATTGTACCTTCTCTATTGTTGGTACTGTACACTCACCTTGCTGCACACACCAGTAGAGCTGAGAGAGGATATCATCTAACAGAACATCGCTGAGAGATTCAAAGTACTGTGTGAAAACATCACAGATAGCATAAAGTGCATGATTGCAGGTGGTGGTCATCCACTCCGCTTTCTGTGGGAAGATACAAAATAGAACATTAGCCACCGTTTTCCATCCTTAGCATGAAGATACTGGAGTGCTACCATATGATTATGTGAACGCCAGAGAGAATCCCTTCCAAGCAATTTCTGTGCAGGTGACACTTTCTAACATGGATGTCTTATTATCTTCTAGGACAGGTTTCAGCGCTGATGTTGACTCGCCTCAGTCTGTTGCTCTGGAAGCTTCATGTTGTCGAAGATCCTGAACACGATGCGGAACAGATCCTGCCACCAGTGTTTCTCGTAGGTGTGACCGTATGTCTTCATCACCTCGAACATCACTGTCAGACCCCTGACAAACAAAACAAAAATAGATTGTTGGGATAGGGTTTTGACAATACTGTTTGTATGATTAGAAGATTATTTCAGAATTTAACTGTTAGCGATAGTTGAAACCTCAAAACTGACACTTAAATCACACTTTGAATGTTTCTGTGAAACGTTTTGCTTGAAAATATAATCATCTACACTACTGTTCCAAAGATCTGGGTTTTGACCTTTTTCTCAAAATTCTGTGATACAAACGTTCAATTCTGACATTTTTTTTCAGAATAGCAGGTTATATACTCACAATTGCAAGAAAAAAGTGCAATTGTTGCAATTGTGACTTTTTCTCTGAATTCTGAGTTTGTATCTCTCAATTCTGACTTTTTTTTCCTCAGAATTTCAGAGTTTGTATCTCTTAATTCTGACTTTTTTCTCAAAATTCCGAGTTAGTATATTGCAATTCTGACTTTTTTACCTAACAATTCTGGGTTTGTATCCCACAATTCTGTCTTTTTTCTCTGAATTTCAAGTTAGTATCTCGCAATTCTGACTTTGTTCCTCAGAAATCCGCATTTGCATCTCTCA
Source organism: Garra rufa (assembly GCF_049309525.1). Lineage (NCBI taxonomy): Eukaryota > Metazoa > Chordata > Actinopteri > Cypriniformes > Cyprinidae > Garra > Garra rufa. The sequence goes on from NC_133384.1 coordinate 18,945,498, forward strand.
ATTCGGAGCTTGTATCTCTAAATTCGGACTTTTTTCTCTGAATTCCAAGTTAGTATGTCACAATTCTGACTTTGTTCCTCAGAAATACGAATTTGTATCTCTCATTTCTGAGCTTGCATCTCTAAATTCTGACTTTTTTCTTAAAATTTCAAGTTAGTATCTTGCAATTCTGACTTTTTTACCTCACAATTCTGGGTTTGTATCTCGCAAATTCTGAGTCTTCTTGAAAATCTGAGTTTGTATCCCACAATTCTGACTTTTTTCTCCAAATTTCAAGTTAGTGTCTCACAATTCTGACTTTGTTCTTCAGAAATCCGAATTTGCATCTCTCAATTATGACTTTTTTCTTGGAATCCGAGTTTGTAACTCACAATTCTGACTTTGTTTTTGGAAATCCGAATTGGGACTTTTTTCTTCAAAATCCGAGTTTGTATCTCTGAATTCTGACTTTTTTCTCAAAATTCCGAGTTAGTTTATTGCAATTCTGACTTTTTTACCTAACAATTCTGGGTTTGTATCTCGCAAATTCTGAGTCTTCTTGAAAATCAGAGTTTGTATCCCACAATTCTGACTTTTTTCTCTGAATTCCAAGTTAATATCTCGCAATTCTGACTTTGTTCCTCAGAAATCCGAATTTGTATCTCTCAATTCTGAGTTTGTATCTCACAATTCTGACTTTTTTCTCAAAATTCAGAGTTTGTATCCCACAATTCTGACTTTTTTCTCCAAATTTCAAGTTAGTATCTCGCAATTCTGACTTTGTTCGTCAGAAATCCGAATTTGCATCTATCAATTCTGACTTTTTTCTTGGAATCCAAGTTTGTATCTCTAAATTCTGACTTTTTTCTTAAAATTTCAAGTTAGTATCTTGCAATTCTGACTTTTTTACCTCACAATTCTGGGTTTGTATCTCGCAAATTCTGAGTCTTCTTGAAAATCTGAGTTTGTATCCCACAATTCTGACTTTGTTCCTCAGAAATCCGAATTTGCATCTCTCAATTCGAATCCAAGTTTGTATCTCACAATTCTGACTTTGTTCTTGGAAATCCGAATTGTGACTTTTTTCTTCAAAACCTGAGTTTGTATCTCGCAATTCTGACTTTGTTCCTCAGAAATCCGAATTTGTATCTCTCAATTCTGACTTTTTTTTTCAGAAATCCGAGTTTTTTTCTCTAAATTCCGAGCTTCTGACATTTTCCTTGAAATTTCGAATTTGTATCTCACTTTTTTTTTTTTTTTTTTTTGATAAAAACTTGCAATTACCCTTTTTGTGTTTTTACCTGGAAATTAAGACTTTTTTTCTCAGAATTTCAAGTTTGTATATAACAATTCTGACTTTTTTCTCGGAAATCTGAGTTTGTACCTCCCAGTTCTGACTTTTTTTCTCAGAATTTCAAGTTTGTATCACGCAATTCTGACTTTTTTTCTCTCTCAATTCCGAGTCTGTATCTTGCTGTTGACTTTTTTTCTCTGAATTCTGAGTTTGTATCTTGCAATTATCAAAAGTGTGTGATATAAACCGGGATGTAAACTTGCAATTATGTGTAATAAAGCACATCTCACAATTCTAAATTAACTTGCGTGTTATGAAGTCAGATTAGAAAGATATAAAATTGCAATTCTGAGAATAAAAAAAAAAGCATAGTTGAATTGTTTTTATCTCTGAAAACATCTCAGAATTGAAAGTCTGCATTAAATTGCAAATTCAGTGGCTGAAACAGGCTTCTATAGTTTTCTGTTTTAATATATTTTAACATTTAATTTACTCCTGTGATGCAAAGTAGAACTGGTATTTGCGATTTGTCTGTATTGTAGGTTTGCCACTAACCTGGTGCGGACGTCCAGCTTACACCTGTTGATGATACATGACAGCTCAAAGAGAATGGGAAACCAGCCTCTCACCCATACACGGTCCTCCGGAGCAACATTCATATCATCACTGGTATAGTCTTTAAATGCCTGCGATACAAAACACAGTTTGCTCACATACCCTTATTTGATTTGCTTAGAACATACTTCAGCACATGCCAGAACACACATGCCGGTTTACTATAAGCTGCATTCACAGATCAAAAGGTTTTTGCCCCAATCTGGCAACCCTCAGTGAGAAGCAGTGGAGGTCTCCATGTGAGTTGCCTTTGCTAATCTTCACTTCAGAAACACCAGAGGACTAAAGCACTTAACAAACAGAAACACAGCTCATAACACAATCACCCTTCATGGAGAGCAGAAAGCAGATCATTTACATTTTCCATCTGCTTAATAAAGGTCTTTAGGTTTTGCTCATTACAGCATCTGGTAATGAGTGTTTTCTCGTTAAAAGTGCCCTGTGGTCTCCTCAAGCGTAATCCATTTAGTGAAGGACTGTCTAAAGCCTGACCCGGGGTCAGATCATAATTCAGCTGTTATGGAGAGCGCACTCGTTAGCACTGACCTGAGGTCGGTCGGAGACGTATTTGGCGCAGTGGCGGATGAGACGGATGGCCTCCATGCTGGTGTCGGGGAACGACGCGTTGCAGGCGAACTCAGACAGACATTTGACAGCGTCCTGGAAGGAATCAATGGTAGCTGGGAAATGCTTCTCAAATACATTCGCTGTGAGGAGAGAAGAGACGACAGAGGCCTTTTATAAAAAGCAGTTTTACACAAATAAAAATTTATTAAAAGTAGTGCTATCAAATGATTAATTGCGATTAATCGTAATTTATCATGAAATTGTTTGACAACCCCAAATAAAAGTTAATAAAATGTTCACAATAAAAATCCTCCACTGAGAAAAAATAAATTAAACAAACAAAAAACCCCCCAAAACCAAAAAATAAAATGATAAGTGTGGAAAATGTTAAATGATAATCAATACAATAAATATATAGGTAATTATTTTAGCTGTAATAATTTAAAGGTGTAATAGTTCATTTACAAAAATGTTATAATAGTTTAATAATATTTTTAATAATTATAATTAGTAATTTATTTTTATATGGATAAACTATTCATAAACTATATAATAAATAGCTACAAAATATTATAGTAATAAAATAAACAGTAAAATGATTTAAAAATGTTTTTTTTTTACTTGTTTCGTATTTTTTATTTCTGCTTATTTCCAAGTTTAGTAAAAAACTACTTTTATAATATTTTATAACTATTTATTAACAATTATAATTATTTATATGATGAATAAAATATTCATAAACTATATAATAAATAGTTATATCAGTAAACTATCATCTAAACTATAACTACAATTCATATAAATAAAAAAGTGTGAAAGAAAATGGAAAAAAAATAAACAAAAGAAAAAAGTTATTTTTTAAAAATAAAATGCTTTAAATATATAATGCAACTAATATATAAAAGGTCTAAAAGATGGAGATCCACCAGTAAAAATGTTTCTATTTCGAATTTTTAATTTAATATAAACATTACTGAAAAACTAATGTTATGATTAGTATAAAAATGCTATTTTTAAAAACTTATTTCATGTCAGTTTTTTGATAATAATTATTATTTATTTTTTTTACATTTCTGCTGATTTCCATGTTTAGTTAAAAATACTATGTTGTATTAAAAAAAAAAAAAAAAGTATTTAAAAAAACAACAAAAAACACAATTTAATAATACTTTATTTACTATTTATTAATAATTATAATGATAATTTATTTTATATAGAAATATTCATAAAGTATATAATAAATAGTTATATGAGTAAACTATAAACTAAACTATAATTTATAGTTTTTTTAGTAAACAAAAAAAAAATTAAAAAAAATATTTGGTCAAATAAAAAAAGACAAATAAGTGAAAGGAAAATGGATTTTTTTTTTTTTTTAACAAAATGCTTGAAATATATACTGCAACTAATATACAACGTGTCTAAAAGAGAAGGTTCACCAGTGAATTTTTTTCTATTTACCATGTTCCTAATTTAATATAAACTTTTATCATAAATGATATTATTTAAAAAAACAAAAAAAAACAATGTTATGATTAGTATAAAAATGCAATTTTTACTAACTTATTTCCTGCCGGTTTTTTGTGTTAATTTTTAACAGAATTTTTTAACAGCTCTTTATGAGTTTCTCCTAAATCAGAGAATCCTTGATGTCCATCAGGCACTTACTGACAATGTGTCCAGTTGTCTGGAAGGCCAGCTCCACAATACTCTCATCCTGATCAGAGGCAGCGAGATGGAACACAGAGAAAATGTTCTTCCACCCTGATCTAATATTCCCAGCCTGAGAGTTGACCATCTGGGCTATACAGCGGACCACCATGTCTCTAATGGTAGGAGATCTGTAGATAGAGAAAAAGCATGTGAGTAAAGCAGGAAAACACATACACAAGAGCACACTCGCTCTCTTCATCTCATTCTGCAGGGGCAAACACGTGTAGACAAGTTCATTTTTCTCCATCAGTCATGGAGTTTAGTCATGATGGCTTTTGACACTGTGTTCACTCACTAAGCCTAATGAGAACTGCAGGGTCGACATGAGCTAATACAACTCTTCTCCTCTCTGCTTCCTTCCTCTGATGGAGAAGCTACTTTTAAAGTGAAGATTGCCAGGCTTCTTACAATTTAAAAGTAGTTAGGCTGTAGTTGAGTTACCTTTTTGGAAAAAGTAGCTAGCTATACTACATTGGCAATGAGGAATGCATGACTGAAGCGTCATATTATATATAAATTGACACAAAATACAACAAATAAAATAGATACATATATATTTATATATATAATTTAATTTGATAACATTAAAAATGTAATTCACTACCAAATTGGAAGATGTTTTGAAATTTAAAAACACTAAGTGTTAAAATATTTTTTTCAATAAAGCAGAAATAATAATAAAATAATCTATAAAAATATATATAAAAAAACAAAAATGTTTAAAAAGTAGAAATGTTGCATTAGCAAATCACTGAAAAAAAGTTGAAGCAAGCTGAAATAAGTTGAAGAAAAGTTGAAGTAAATTGCTAAAACTAAATTGAATTATTTTAGTAAAAAAAATAAAGCTAAATATAAAAAAAATTGAGAAAAAGAAAAAATTTATTTAAATAAAAATAAAGCTAAATAGAAAAAAACTTGACAAAAAAGACAAAACTGAATTACTGAAACTCAAATAAACAATAAAGCTAAATAGAAAAAATGAACAAAAAGAAAAACAATAACAAAACTGAATAACTAAATCTTAAATAAAAAAAAGCCAAATCGAAAAAATTACAAAGAGAAAAAAAAAAGACAAAATGGAATTACTGAAACTCAAATAAAAAACAAAACTGAATTACAAATAAAACAATTACAATAAAATAGAAAAAACTTAACAAAATGGAAAAAAGACAAACTAAAAAATAAAGCCAAATAGAAAAAAACTTGACAAAACGGAAAATAAAAAATAATGAAAAAAAGACAGAATTACTGATATGCAAATAAAAATAAACCTGAATAGGAAAAAATTTGACAAAAAGATATAATAAAAAAATTAAAAAAAAAACTGATTACTGAAACTAAAATAAAAATACAGCCAAATAGCAAAAGGGAAAAAATAACTTTTTTTTTTTGGCTAAATAGAAAAAACTTGACAAAAAAAAATTACTGAAACGCAAATAAAATAAAGCTAAATAGAAAAAACTTGACAAAAAGAAAAAAAAATTACTACATTGCAAATAAAAATAATAAAGGTAAATAGAAAATACTTGACAAAAAGAAAAAAAAATGACAAAAGAACAATTACTAATTATAATCAGTAATTTATTTTTATATGAATAAACTATTCATAAACTAAATGATAAATAGTTATAAAATATTACAGTACTAAAACAGTATTGGACCAAAAAAATAATATATAACACATAACAATACATAAAAAAATAATAAAATAAATAGTATAATAGTGAAACAAATGCAATGTTTAAAACTTATTTCATGTCCGTTTTAGTTTTTTTCTTTTTAGTTTCTGCTTATCTCCAATCTAGTTAAAAAATAAAACTTGACCAAAAAAAATGAATTACTGAAACTAAATAAAAGCTAAATAGAAAAAAATTAACAAAAAGAAAAAAAATGACAAAAGAACAGCAAAGTTACTAAAAAGTAAAATTAAATATATAAAAATATTAATAAATGTGATAATAGCACACATATTCTTAAAATAAGACCGTCATAAACTGATTTACAAAATGAATTGCCAATGCTATGAACTTGCCAAATATAAAAATTATTTTGCAGACATCGCCATTTTTTTATATTTTATTACCTCTCTTATCTATCTTATATTTTAAAAACAGTGTAATTAAAATTATATTTTACTCTCTATGGTTCAATACAAAACTACTGTTAAAGAAAGGAATGAAGAACAATGTAATGTAGCTAAACTAATAAAGAGGACCTTTTGATTATATGTGCATGGGCATGTCCTGAAAGAACATTTTGTATACAACTATGCAGTGATAAAAATATTTGGAGGCTGGCACTCCAGTTCCCTGAATCCAGAGCAGAGCCCTTCAGAAGATGACATTTAGAAGCAGTACATCTCCTCAGAGAAACAACTACGTTCAGCACAAGCCTTGCGTCTCGAACCCGTCTTAAGGCAAGACTTCAACATTTGTACAACAAACCATGCAGTTTATTACAATCCGTTTGCTTATTCAACCGACACTTTCTAAATTTGAAAAAGGTCTGGTTTGCGTTATTCAATGATATTCCACTTCAATCACAGTGTAAATTGAAACGCTCACCTGTTCTTTTTCATTATGTGCTCAAAAGGCCTGAGGAAATCCTTCTGGAATCTGAAATTGGCCAACTCGCCCTTCTCCAAAAATTTCATGGACAGCTGCCTCAGAGAATCCACAGCGAAAATAGCGACATCCTCATTGGGATTACAGCCGACCTGAGCCCAAACAGAAAGCGAGAGAGAACAGGGAACAGGTTAAAGCATCGAGAGTGCTGTGTTTTCATTTTCGGCTCTTCTTCAATCTATTAGCTATGCCCTCCCGCAGGCAGAGTGAAATTTAAAAGCATCATTAGATTTCTCTGATATTATTCAAAGCCACCGTGACACACACACACTTCATGGACCGATTTCCTTCTGGCGCTGATTGGGTGGTCGCTTTGAACTCACCTTATTGAAATGATCCCCTATAACCTCCCATATCCTGGACCACTGCAGCCTGATACGACCCATGTTGTAGTACGAGATCTCCACGATCTTCTGCAGACTGAACATTCGAGGGTGTGTAGGAGAGGCCAGTTCGTCCATCGATACGGCGCACAGCCATCGTACAAAATCCACTGCAAGACACAACATCGGTCAACAAGCTGTCACCCAACCACTGTTCATTTTGACAGCAAATTTAGATTTAGTCTTAGTTATAGTCTTCTGACTAAAATGCTATTTAGTTTAAGTCATATTTTAGTCATCTGAATCGTTTAAGTCGACTAAAAAGATTTTAGGCTTTTATTTAGTTTAGTGCATTTATTAAGCATTTCTCTAAAACTACCAAACTCATTGTGTAGGTTTGATATTTAAGTTTCATCATGATAGACACAGATTTAACTGCTGTGACACGCAACATGCCTTTATATTCAAATTAAATGAAACCACTTTTCATAAAGAAACAAGAACATGGTCTTCTTTTCAATGAAATACCAATCGTTACATTTTTCATTCTTTCAAGCAGACATATTTATCTATATAAATACATTTAGATTAATCTTTATTAGGGCTACTAAAGTGATTCAGTCATGAGCAATGAGTGATTTTCTGTTTTTCTTTTGTTGCTTGATTAACATCAATGTCACAGACAATAGCAACTAAGTTAGGCTGCTGTCCCTTTAAAACCGTATCAATGGATAGAATGTACCGATACATGACGCAACCGAGTGCGTTTACGCGAGTACTTGTCAAAACGGACAATTCAACATCATTTTGTCTGTATTTCTCCATTCATGAGAGGTCAAAAAGTACTTGTGCGCCATGTGAGAGGCGTTGCTTCTGTGTCTGCACAACCGAATTGAGTTATCTTTAGCGTTGTCACATTTATCCATGTCTGCTCTTCTCTTACTCCCAGATATTGACATTTTTGAGCATTTGATGAGACGTGCATCAAATGTATGCCAGCTTATGTCCTGCCAGATAGATCAATAGGCTTCGATACAGTTCGAGTGTACGCATCTAACCTTCTAACCACACATCTCTTCCCAAATCATCCCTTTCCCAACATTCTCGTCTCGTTTTTATTCGTTGTCAAAAATATCAATCGATTTCCGTCAATGTTTTTGTCATTCAAAATGAGTTTCGTTATCTAAATCTAATTTTAATTTGTGAAAAAAATGTTGATTTTTACGACGAAAATGATTTGCCAACAAAATTAATAGGGCTGGGACACGATTAATCGCATCCAAAATAAAAGTTTATGTTAACATACTAAATGTGTGTTTACTGTGTATATTTATTATGTATATATAAATACACACACATACATGTAAAGCCTTTAAAAAATACTTATATGTGTGGATAGTTATATTTGTATTTAATTTAGATTATATATAGAATTATAAATATTTTATTTATTTTAATTTAATTTTTATTTTCAGTTTTCTTTAATATACATGTTTGTGTGTGTATTTATACATACATTATATATACACACAGTACACACACATACAGTATGCAATCATAAACTTTTATTTTGGATGCGATTAATCGCGATTAATCGTGTCCCAGCCCTAAAAATTAACACTGCACTCAACCCCAAGCCATCCAATGTGTATATGACTTTCTTCTTTCAGACGAATACAATCAGAGCTATATTCAAAAATATCCTGGCTCTTCCAAGATTTACAATGGCAGTGAATGGGTGTTGAGATTTCCAATAAAGTCAAATAAAGTGCAACCATCCTTTATAAAAAAGTACTCCACGTGGCTCCAGGGGGTTAATATTGGCCTCCTGAAGTGAATCGATGCATTTGTAAACTGTAATCTCTAACATTCGCTAACTGTTGTACGTGCATTCAAGAGAGAGTGCCGTTCAGTTCCAGCGGATGACGTAGAATATAGGTGACAAACATGGAAGCGCAATGGAGAGAGCAAAACACAAAAAGCCAAGAGGAGATTGGTCAATTAGCAGAAGCTAGAGATTACAGTTTATAAAGCTTTAAATATATAAATATTTTTCTTAGACAAATCCATTGATTTGTTTCAGAAGGCCTTTATTAACCCTCCGGAGCTGTGTGGAGCACTTTTAATGATGGATGGATGCATTTCATTGGACTTTAAAATCTCAACACCCATCTACTGCCATTATAAAGCTTGGTAGAGGCAGGACATTTTTTAATATAACTCCAAATGTATTGGTCTGATAGAAGAAAGTCACATACACCTAGGATGGCTTGAGGGTGAGTAAATCAGGGGGTAATTTTCATTTTTAGGTGAAATGTCCCTTTAAATGTTTCCTGCTATGAATAAGCATGGGTTCAAATCTCAGAAAAACATGAAATCTCATACTCACCGATGGCATTTCCATCAAGTCTGGTAGAGCCTGTGAATATCCTGCAGAGGAGAATATGAGCGTTTGTAACCATCCAGAGACACATTAGTGTTTGCAACATTATGAGGTTCATTAGAATTAATGATAAGCATCATACCGGTCTACAGCAACTACCACACTTTGCGAGCTGGTCTCTCCGATGGACTCCTGAATGCTTGCGATCTGTTTGCGATCGACGTTCCCTCCTACAGTGAGACAAATCATGTTGTTTATACAAACACAAACTTCATTTCACAGAGTGCTGCTGGATAATTATACTGGATTATCATAAAGCAATCTTCATCAAATTTTAGATTGAGTTAAGATGTTTTCCGATGATGCAACAGCAAATGGAAAAGCTGAAATGCTGATAGTACTTGCGTGGAATGTAATGGTTTTTGTCTTTTGACAAAATGCAGTTAAAAATTAGTTGATATATTGGTATATATGTATTAACCAATTTTACTCTGATGGAAATTTTAAAGAAAATCTTTTAATTTTTATATGAGCCATTCTACAGAATCAGTGCAAACTGCTGTCTCACAATCAAAAAACACATTTCAATAATATTTAACACATCAGTAAGCTTAATATATGTAAAATCATCATTTAGTGGGTACTTGCAATTGGAAGGTGGCTGTCCTGCACCCTAACCCCTATATTTTATCTAATGAAAATGATATTGAAATTATTTTTGCATTTTATTCCACTGTTGTTTTTAAAAATATATTTTTTTACTTTTTTTTCTTTTTAAAGTGAAGTTTAATTTTATATACCTTTAAATAAACACAATTTTTTTGGGAACTATTTAATAACATTTAGCTTTTATACATGTAGAACTGTGATCATTGTTTCAGTAGTCACAAAAGAAAACACATAATCCCTTGTTTAGAGGAAATAAACTATTTTAATACAGTCAGTTATGCACATTTGTTTAGTGATAGTAGTCCATTGTTTGTCCTTAACAGTTAAACTGCTCGCTGTTCTTCAGAAAAATCCTTCAGGTCTGACAAATTCAATGGTTTTCCAGCATTTTTGTGTATTTGTATTTCCAACAATGACTGTATGATTTTGAGATCCATCTTTTCACTGTGTTATTGCTTATTAATGAATAACAACAAACATTTCCAAACATTTCATTCCTGCCCATGTGAAGTGTGAATGACTGACCCAAGCCCAGGTATTCGTCAGACGTCTGTTCCTTGGTGCTGGTGATGAAGCCTTCCTTCCCCCGTACGGTTCCTGATATGTACCGAGCCTTCACTCCTGTCCCGATGAGCTGGGCCAACTCCAGCTGACTAATGCACTTCAGGATCTGCAGAGCACGTCGACAGAATAATAATTATACCTCACAAAATCTGTCTGCCAATCACATCGGATAGAAAACAAACAGGCCTGTCAAAGTTTGGCAGGGCTCACCTCATGCCAGGAGTTTCCTAAATAATTTCCATCCGTGTGAGCCACTGTGATGAGGGTCTTGATAGTGTCGATGTTCTTCTGCTTCATTTCGGTGATGCCCGAGCTGGCCGTCAGCAGCGTGAAGCGGGCCAGAGCCTGTACATATGCATCTCGCTCCAACTGGAACAAGTCGACACAGAACAAACTTTTTCAGGACTGAAATTTCTCACGGAAAGTATGACTATGAATATAGGACATGAACCATATGGGCCACTTTTATGAACTTTTGCATCCTTTTTGAGGGCATTGTAACTGTATGGAAACGAGTAACGTGTACATTCTTCAAAATATCTTCTTTAGTGTTACTCGTATTAATGTCATAGAGGTTTAGACATTTGACAAATGACCCTGTTCAAAAGTTTACATACACTTGATTCTTAATACTGTGTTGTTACCTGAATGATCCACAGCTGTTTTTTTTTTTTTAGTTTTAAGATAGTTGTTCATGAGTCCCTTGTTTGTCCTAAACAGTTAAATTGCCTGTTGTACTTCAGAAAAATCCTTCAGGTCCCACAAATGCTTTGGTTTTCCAGCATTTTTGTGTATTTGAACCCTTTCCAACAATGACTGTACACTTTTGAGATTCATCTTTTGACACTGAGGAAAACTAAGGGACTCATATGCAACTATAACAGAAGGTTTAAACACTTACTGATGCTTCAGAAGGAAACCTGATGCATTAAAACCCTGTACATTTTGCTTATTTTGCCTAAATATCATAATTTTTCATATAGTACTGCCTTTCGGATGCTACAGAAGATAGTTAACTTAAACAAGCTAAATTTAACCTGATCTTTTGCATCCTTTTTGAGGACATTGTAACTGTATGGAAATGAGCAACGTACACATTCTTCAAAATATCTTCTTTAATGTTACACAGATTAAAGTCAAATAACTGTTTTAAAGTTTTATTTTTGGGTGAACTGTTTCTTTAAATACTCTCTAATTTCAAGCAAAGGTGCTTATTTGGACTGAATAGTAATGCAAACAATGTCAGGCTTTCTCAGCTCCACTAAATGACCTCTTCATGCTTAATGCAATGTGTGAAATTACCTGAATGCTGAAGATGCATGCTATCCTGATAGCACAGCGGATTCCCTCTAGGCACAGAGAGGCCACCTCGGTGTCATCACAGTCTTGCAGACCCACGCTGAACGCAGCTAGGAAGGGTGTCCATGCCAGCTATAAGAGATCAAGATAATATGGGATGAGTATTTGTTTTTGGACAGAATGTGTGTGTGGGTACTGTACATATGTGGAAGGACGTGCATTGAATACCTTAAACATTGGTCTGACGTGCTCGAGGTGGGTGGCGCTGGTGAAGGGGGCCTGAACGTGGCTCACGGCCTCCATTAGAGCCTTGGCTGTCTTTGCCATTTGCTCCATCTCAACATTATACAGAAGCCTCCTCTGCTTCTCACTGGCCACACCTGATCCAGAGACAGTGGGAAAAGATGCAGTCAGTTAGTGCAAGCCACACCCTCAGGATATCAGAATATTCTCAGAACACAAATGTTACTTTGTTTATATGGAAACACAACAGCTCGTCATATTAATGACTAAAATGATTAGTAATTAGTTAACAATTACATAATACTGGACTACTTTGTACAGTCAACCACAGCATTCTATTGTAAAAGATAAAAAATAAAAAAATAAATCTATGATGAAAAAAATAATTTATTATTATTGATATACATAATATTTATACATTGCATTATTATTATTAAATCAAATAATTTATTATTATTATTATTATTATTACTATTTGTATATAATTATTATTTGTATATATATGTGACCCTGGACCACAAAACCAGTCATAAGGTTAAATTTTACAAAACTGAGATATATACATCATATGAAAGCTCAATAAATAAGCTTTCTATTGATGTATAGTTTGTTAGGATCGGACAATATTTGGCCGAAATACATCTGAAAATCTGGAATCTAAGGGTGCAAAAAAATCAAAATACTGAGAAAATAACCCTTTAAGTTGTCCAAATTAGGTTCTTAACAATGCATATTACTAATCAAAAATTACATTTTGATAGGTTTACAGTAGGAATTTTACAAAAAATCTTAATGTAGCATGATCTTTACTTAATTTCCTAATGATTTTTGACATAAAAGAAAAATCAATAATTTTGACCCATGCAATTTATTTTTGGCTATTGCTACAAATATACCCCAGCGACTTAAGACTGGTTTTGTGGTCCAGGGTCACATACATATATATTGTTTTTTAATTATTATTAATACATTGTATTTTATTGTAATTTATTAATAATTACAAAATACTGGACTACGTTGTTCAGTCATCCACATCATTCTAATGTAAAATACTAATATTATTATTTCATTATTTAATAAATAAACAGAACTGACTCAAATAAAAAAAAAAGGATTGCCCCAATTAACAAAAAAAAAACAAAAAAATGATGTTTGTCAGTTACACTCACTTTGCTTATTCGACTTGAGAGTTAACTCCTTTGTCTCCTTCATGGATATTTTTTTCCCTGCGATTTCATCATAAATGGCTGAGAGATACTCCTCCGGTAAATCTTTACTATCATTGATCCCTCGGTTCATCTTGATGTATTGCTCTTTCGTCATTTTATTCTTCACCTGCACCAAGATAAAGGAAACAACAGCTCAGTAACATTCTTCCTCTTGTTTTCCGCTGCGTTCCAGCAACATCCATCACCATACATTTAGCTATTCCACTCACACATCGAGACTGAATGCCAAACAGCCGTTTCCAGCTCCGACATTCACATTAACATTCATAGACTCGGGAATGAAAAGAAAATGCATTCTGCATTCGCTGAAGATTTCAGTGAACAATCGGCGCTCGGCGAACTAACCTGCGGACTGTGTAGATCTGTAGTCAACATGATGATTGAATACGCGAGGACGTACGCCGTGTCAGCGCTGGCGAACAGTGTTTGCCTAAGGAGAGACATAAAAGAGACAAATAGCGACCGAGTTCAGTGTTTCGGCATAATTAGCGATGCAGGTTAATCGTTTGCAACAGCAGGGGACTGCCAAGCTCACCCTTGGTTGCATTCTAAATATCTAGCAGCAAATTTCTCCATCAGTCTATCGATTTTCTGGGCCTCTCCAGGTAGACGGAAACCCTCGAGGAACGTGCGCAGCGCTGGCACGAAGTCTTTGCCCTGGAAGTCCATTTGGTCGACGTAGGCATACATAACCTCTTTATTGATGCGATCGTTGTCTCCGAGAAACTCTCCTACCTGGCTCTGTGAGGGTGGAAACATGAAGAGCCAGATATCGATTGTGTAAGTTGAAAAATAAATAGCAGATAAATGTGCTTCATAACTCAGAAACACCGATTTGGATAAATCCTTGAGAATTATTCACTGTGCATCATTGAAATGGAAGTATTCCACGCACATCTCAAGTCATTCAGGAAGCTGAGGGCTGTTCTGCTGAAGTGCCCTAATTCTAGGGCAGATTTGCTCTCTTTACCCATTACTGCTGGAGTCTTTTGAGGCCTGATGAATGAGCAGTTGAGTTGCCGATTCATCACGCTGAAGGATCAAATCATCTTTAAGTGGAAGTTTGGCAACACTTTGCTGGAGTGTCTTGATATTTTTGTTTTGCTTTGTTTTCTTTCAGAAAAGCCCTGCAGCTGCAGTTGCAGTTTTATTATAGTACACTGATTTAATGTTAAAAAATACACTTCTAAACTACCAGTCAAAAGTTTTGGAACACTACGATTTTGCGTTTTTTTTTTTTAAAGATCCAATTTGATTCAAAGTACAGCAAAAAACTTGAAATTCAGAAATATTTTTACTTTTTAAAATAACTGTTTTCTATTTGAATATATTTTAAAATTTAATTTCTTCCTCATTTCAAAGCTGAATTTTTAGCATCATTACTCATTAACCGATCCTTCAGAAATCATTCTAATATTCTGATTTGCTGCTCAAAATAGTACAAGATAGTTCAAAAATTTACTGTACTTTTGATCAAATAAATGCAGGCTTGGTGAGCAGAAGAGACTTGTTTAAAAACATTAAAAATCTTACTGTTCAAAAACTTTTGACTGGTAGTGTATTTGATCCTAGGTGACAGTACATGTAATAAACAAGGTGAGGTAATAATAGTTTATCTTGTAGGCAAACAATGTTTGTATGTCTTACAGAGTCAAGCCTCTCCTCTTGGTGTAAGAATTGAGCGATATCTTCGGGCGTGGTTCCCAGCATGCCTTGCTCCTGCAGGTATTGAATGCCCCTCTTTGGTTTTTTGTTGAACCTGTGTGATATAGTAAAAAGAACAACATACGAGACACAAATTTAGATTCAGCATTTTTTAAAGGATTAGTTCACTCTCAGAAAAGGTCCTGATAATTTACTAATCCCAATGTCATTTAAGATGTTCATGTCTTTCTTTCTTCAGTCGCAAAATAAAAGGTTTTTGAGGAAAACATTCCAGGATTTTTTTTCCATATAGTGGACTTCAATGGGGATCAGTGAAGCTTAAAAGGGCTCTACACGATCCCAGCCGAGAAATAAGGGTCTTATATTGCAAAACGATCTGTCATTTTCAACAACAACAACAAAAAAACCCCATAAAATTTGTATACTTTTTAACCACAAATGCTCTTCACGCATTATATAGTCAGGTTGAAAAAGTCACACTTTGTTGTGTACTTCAGTAAGGTATGGTAGGGCGAAAAACTCCACCTCATTTTTTTCCTCCAACTTTGAAATCGTCCAACAGTGTTGTTTTGTCTTTTTTGTAAAGAACATTTGACTTTCTTTGCACGTTCAGTTTGTAAAAACTGGATTGGTACTTTCTCCTACGTCACACTTGTGTGATTTTGGAATGGATGAGGTCAAGCTAATGCAAGATGAGCATTTGTGGTTAAAAATGTTATACATTTGTATTTTTCTTAGAAAATTACTAATCGGTTTGCTAGATAAGACCCTTATTCCTCGGTTGGGATCATGTAGAGCCCTTTGAAGTTGCAATGAAACTGCAATTTGGACCTTAAACCTGTTGATCCTCATTGAAGTCCACTATATGGAGAAAAACCTTAGAACATTTTCCTGAAAAACCTTAATTAACTAACTGAAAAAAAAAAAAAAGATATGAAATTTTCATTCTGGAAGTAAACTTCACCTTTAAGTATGAAGTTAAAGTGTGTTTTTCTTCTATAAAAGGATTCATATGATCAGGGGGAACATAAGTGGTGCACAACCAAAATAAAAAATGCACTGGGTAAATAAGTTTAGACTACTCATTTGTGTATCGACATGGTTGACAGCTTTTAATGCATAAACACCATTTTAGATCAACTAACAGTAACACTATATAAGATATCCATTAGAACTGAAAGCATTAATCTACGTTATGTGCTGCCAGTTTCAGAGCTAAGTGCAAAACTGATAACTTTCTTTTATTAGTCACTTAGTAACAGAAAAAAATCCACAAGTAGTGGCAAAGTCACAGAGTCTGTGATGGACAGACAGTTAATGGTTAGTCTATGTGGTAATATAGTACACCGGACAGGACATCCAAGCGCTCACCTACAATTCATCAACCTCAAATATGGCTTTTCATCTGAAAGATGTATGTAGTAGCAACATACATGGCCGCTCAATCTAACGTTAACCAAAAAAATGTGCGCTATTGAAGTGTCTATGCGGAGTAAGGAAGCTAAACAGTAGCGCAAACACTGCATGACAGATGGAGGCGCCAGTGTGGCCACTTGCTCTTAAAATACTCTGTCATTTTTGGTCATATAGATAAAAGTAAAACATCTTTCGAATCTGTAAAGACTCTACGATTATTTGTGTGCACTCACAATATCAACGATACGTTGTGCTTTTTAAAATAATCAGAGCAAACAGGATGTGCTTTCTTTGAAACTCTTTGTATACTTGCTTTACAGACATGAAATATATATCTATAGAGAGCGAAATGTCTACTTCCAAATGAACCAATTCAAACAGAAAACAAACATCCGGTGTTCCTTTTAAAATATGATCACGTGACTTTTATGTAGGTGAGCAATTCCAGCGTTACGGATGTGACATTCAAGGTCAAAACCTGAAATATAAATTCTCATAAATTTTATTCTTTACCAATATATTGAACCATCTCTTTATATTTTTGAAACCCCTTAAAATAGAGTCCAGACATCAGAAAAGTTTCAGTCTAAAACCCTGTTTTGTATTTTAAATTAGGGAAATACACATATGTTACGGACGTGACAAAAAAAGACTTGAGTTTCTGGGAGACAACATATTTTGTAAAATTTCTGCGATTTACAGTGCACAAACCAGAAGTAACAATATCTGCCGAATTGACAAGGGTTGGCTATTTACAAAACCTAAAATATCAATTTTGTTTCAATTTTCGCTTTTATGTTTCAGAGGAAAAATCAACGTTACGGACGTGACATCTCTCCGTTATACGGACGTGACCGTTCTGAAAGCGGAATTTATCCGACTATGGAAATGCATATTAAATGCTTTAAAAACTTTAACAGAGACGTCTAATAGTAACTTATAGTAAGTAATAAACATTCGTTTAGGCCATTATTTAACTAATTAATGTATACAAAAAGGAGACATTTTAATGTTTTTACTAATAAACTAATGTTTTCTTGTCAGCTGCCAGATGAAATTCACAGTGCTGACTCGCATCTCCACAGGCCTATACTGGATGTGGCTTTAGAGAGAAATAATCCTTCATATTACATAAACGGAGAGTATTTAATTTCGTTTTTAATTGGTTCGTTTAAAAGTAGACATTTCAAGCTAGACATATCTCTTGTAGCCTATGTGAGACATGCTGAGTTCTGGCTCTTTTTTGAGAAACGCTCCAGCCAGAGACAGACAGAGATGGCAGAAAGCGCATACTGTCTGTCTTTAGTATTTGGAAAAAAACAAAAAAAAAACTTACGTTAAATCAGGTTCGAACTGATTTTAAGTTGTTTCATTATCAGGAAAAAAATTCAAGTGATTTCACGGGCGCCTCCCTGTCATACAGTATGCACATTAATATTCCGTGCAAACATTTGAATATGGGCCGAAAACGTACATTTGCGTATGTTAAGAGTTTGAAATACGCATTAAAATAAATCTTAACCAGTCTACATCCAAGAAAGTTATAACCTATAAATTGAAGACTATTTGACACATTAAAATGATCTAACAGACCAATGCCGCTCCGATTCATTGATCATTGCTGATCAGGATTAAACGGATGCCGCTGAAAAAATATTTTAATGACTTGCTTATGCATTAAATAACTAAGACACAATGTTAAGTTAAGTAAAATATGTTGAATATATAATAAGCCCGTCAACTGTACAAATATTTAAGAATAGGACGGCGAATATAAGACGACAGATGGCAAATGTTTACTTGTGTATGCACCACAAATCAAATTGCACTATTTGTTGCTCTTACGTCTGTTGTTTATATTTGTTTATTTATGTACCGCGGTCCTGCGAGACACGAAATTTCGTTCTTTACTTGAGATTCACGTTTTGCATCTGCATAACAAAAATATTTTCGTATGCAATGATACGAAATTAATCCAAACAAAATGTGTTATGAAAAACATATTTAGACAAAATATATATAAAAAAAACTAATAAATAAAGCAGCATGCTTGCTCAACACGCAAAATCTAGTACTCAGCAAGAATGCAGCATAGATAGCGACGAGTTATTCGAAACGCACAAAAGTTTAAAATTATATCATGTTGACAATGCACATTATATGACTTTAAATAGTTACAGTCCGCCTGTGCATATTTATACCCGAACAGCAAGTTCGCTTGAATGTGATTTTTAAAATGTTATTAGAATTAATTTATTTCTAAAATGTTATATGGTAAGCCTGAAACTAGTCATAGCAGATTAGTCATCAGCAACGAAGTAAATATACGCGCTGATATGAAGCAATATGCACAAACGAGCACATCCACTGAAGGGAGAAGAGTTGGCCATTCACAAAGCATAAAATATAAATTTTAATTCAGTTTTCGTTTATGTATTTAATACCAATTAAACTTTACTTTCTTTAGATGTATTTCTCATGTATATGAGGCAGATGCACCCCAATTTTAAGTCGTTTATTTTCTTTTTTTATTATTATTATTTAAAGTTGTTTCATTATCAGAAAAAAAATGCTTTATCAGAAAAAAAAGTGATCACGCAGGCACCTCCCTGTCATGCATGCGCATTAGTTTCCACACAAACACTTAAATATCAGTAATAGCATATTTAAATGAGGTTAATGCTAGAGTGTGGGATCCGCATTAAAATAAATCTTCACAAGTCTACATCCGAGACAAACGCAGTTATAACCGGCAAATTGAAGGATATATTTGACGTTTTAAAATGATCTAATGGGCCGATGCGGCTCCAATTCGTTGATCATTAGTTGCTGTTAATCAAGATTACGTATATGTCGCAGCATAAACTTGTTTTAATAAATCGCTTATGCATTAAATAATAAAGATACAAAACAGGTTATTAAATATGCTGAATATATTTTGTACAAATATTTATAAAATGGGAAAACCTAATCTTATTCGCAATCTAGCATTTTGCATCTAAAATAGTGAATTATTTTTAACATGCAATGATACAAAAAAAAAAGAAGAAAATAATATTTAGAGTAGACACATATGAGTGTTGAAACCCCACAGCACATCTCTTGCTCACTCAGCAGCATGCGCGCAGAACACGCACAATCTTGCTCTCTGCATGAATGCAGCGCAGATAGCGACACAAGTTATTTGAAATACATAAAATGTTTAAATACAGATCTGGCCATTAAAAATGCGTCTATTTTCACGCGGCAGCCTGCAATTCGGCACGCGAGGCCACGCGTCATGCCGCAGCGGCTTTTTTAGATTTTTTTACAACGTGGTTGCACTTCATACAATATCCACCAGGTGGCGCAAGGAACAACATTCTGTAGCCAAACCCTGCACAAAGAGGGATATTTGGACAGTATTTACGTCTGTATTTCATTCTGTATGTAACGGCAAAGTATTTATAATTTCGTTTCTTTTTTATTAAGGTAATTTAGAAAAAAAAAGTTTGGAGCATTTTTGTTCGTTAAACGTAAGCTTTTTGTTTCTTAAAGACCAAGCGGCAGACAGTGAGTTTACCTACTCTGTTTTTCAATTTGCCTTCTCAAATCACGAATTGGCTAAAATAAAATCCATAGATGTAAAACAAAAGATTTAAATACTAAGAGATATAAATGTGTGCTATTAGGTGCCAATCGTTTGTGCGGAGAGTGCAAAACACATTTTTAGGACATGAAGGATCAAGCTCGATCAGTTACATTTTTTTCAGTGGAAAATATGTAACCACTATTTTTTGTCAGACATGATAAATAAATATGTAGAAAGACTTAAATTACTACTTAACGAAAAAAAACGAGGATTTGAGGAGGACTGTTAACTGCATCATCACTGAATCAAAACTGAATCAAAGCGCGGAATCCAAAACATATAGATGAAGACGTTCTGCTTTCTTGTAATTTGCTTGCTGCTTTCATTTTTACGTCACTGTTTAGATTTTATTCGCTGCTTGCAATGGCGATAACAATACAGTGCATCATTTCTCCCTGTTGAGCGCATTGCTGGACGATGTGTGTCAAATACATCCACGGTGCAATTAAGTACAACAACAGAAAAAGTGACTATAGTCATGCCACTATGTACAGTGGTTGAGGTCTAAAATGTTCTAATATTTGTTAAGTGATCATTTGCTTTACTATTTGTAAATTGTATACAATAAAAATATATTTTGTTCTGTAATTTGCTTGGCCTGACTTGGCTTTCATTAATGAAAAGAAAATGTAGTTGTTGTTATATTTGTCTTGAAAATATCGATATACCAACAACTATATTTTCTATATATTTTCATCTGTGTGCGTGCGTGCGCGTATATAGATAGATAGATAGATAGATAGATAGATAGATAGATAGATAGATAGATAGATAGATAGATAGATAGATAGATAGATAGATAGATGAAAATAGAGAAAATATAGTTCAAGAACAAAATATAGAACAAAATGTGTACACACAAATGTTAATATACACTTTAAAAATATTAAATGATATCTGTTTAAAAAACTGTTTCACATGAAAAATATAATTTTATTGCATGTCGCGGTGTTATGTGTAGTTGAGTCAAAGAAGGCTACAGTTAGCCAGCTCTAGATCAGTGAGTCTCAAGCCACCCCCCTTCCCCTGGTTTGCATTTGTATAGCTCCAGTAATCATTTACATATAAAAGCTACACCGAGGCCAAGGTGACATGAATCATGGGGGGTGTCAGGTGCTAAGCCTTCCACATCAATTTTTGGCAGTTCCCTACAATTATCTGTGCTAACTGCGCATTCCTGTGAACAGCCATTAACCTGAAACTTCTGCGACAATTCACAGTGTCGTTAAATGACGAAAACCACTTTTTTCATGCAGTGTACATCGCAAAACCTCTAGTGTCTTCATGTACTGTATATTGAAGTTTAGACAGTTTGCAAGAATATTTAGTATCACTGGTGTGAAAATGCTGTTAGATGGCGGTGGAGTAAACGGGAGTTGAGACTGGCAGATCCAGCTATTTTAGGCTACTTTGAATTTAAAGTTCAGGTTGCATTGTCCGATAAAAAAAAAATAAAAATGATCAGAACTATCAGCACAGTATATAACACTAATCTGGTTGCACAATAGAAAGAAATATGCAAACACTAGCCATGAGCCGTGTCAATTTCGACACAAAGGGAAGTGGGAACTATTTGTTTTTTTCAGTTATTTTAAAAGTAGCAGTTAATGAGGCGATCAGCGGCAGTATAAAGAGCGAAATGTTTATGAATAGCCGAATGGGGATGGGGGGTGAATGCTGCCTGTTTTGCCTTGTAATCAACATTTTATTGAGACTGTTTTTGGGGGGGTCCAACTGTGTAGCATTCGGTTTAATTGCGGATTCAGCATTCAAATGCATGCCAGGGAAAAGGGGAAAGCTTTCCTCACACGCTCCACCTATGATACACCCTCTTATCACAAAACATTAGTGTCCACACCCCTGACACACTGTACGAATATATACAGTCCATCCATCTGTAAAGTCATCTCAAAATGACCAAAATCAGCAAGCTGCATTCCCAAGACATCAGGGTGATGAGGTCTGCTGGAAGTTCTACTCAAGAAATATCCCGACATCTGAAATCCATTGGTGTACACGCTACATTGAGCACTATCCGGAGACACTACAAAGAAAGATCATCACACAAACGTAATCCTCGCAAAATAACGGAGTAAGTTACCCACTGCATGACGCGAACACAAACACTGGCCTAAATACCGGTTAATGCTAAGTGGTGGTTATGCATAAACTGTCAAATGTTTAACTATTTTCTGTTTTGCCCTTGATTTTAGAGACATTGTCCTATCCATAGAGAATATCACTCATCAGAATGATGAACTGGTGTCATGTTCCGTGAAAAAACAGCTATGGCGTGACAGCGGAGTGGAAATAAGCGAGCGATCCATTCGGAGGATAAGGCAAAAGCTTGGGTGGAAGTATGGGAAAACTCAACATTGTCCCATGATCAGAGACAAAAATAAAGAGTTACGTCTCCAACAAGCCCAAAAATGGATTGCTGAGAAGGAGTCATTTCACGATGTAATTTTCACTGATGAAACAACAGTGGCTTTGGACCGCTTTGCCACCATGTCATTTCGTAGAAGTGGGAGACACGTGTCTAAACCAAAGCCAAAGCACCCGCTAAAAGTTCATGTTTGGGGAGCAATATCCAGACTGGGTCCGGGACCGATTGCAATCTTCGAAGGCATAATGGACCGGTCTTTCTTTGAAAATGCTATTGTAACAGAAACTGCTGCCCCATACATTAGGGAAAACTTCGGAGCACATCACCGTTTTTTCCAGGACAATGACCCGAAGCACACTGCTGCAGGCAGACTCATTGCTGAACAGGGTGTAAACTGGGTGAAGACTCCCGCCGAATCCCCCGACATGAATCCCATTGAAATGGTGTGGCATGCTCTGAAAGATTATATTCGAAAAGTAGCAAAACCAACTACAAAGTCTGACTTAATTGATGCCATAAATAAATTCTGGTTTGAGGAACTTACAGCAGTGGCATGCAACAAGTACATAAACAGACTGTTTAAAGTTCTTCCGGCTGTGGTGAAACATCAGGGTGGACATACTGGAATGTAACGATGTATAAAGTTGTTTAAAAATGTCTAAGCATTGGCAAAACTGTAAAATGAAAATAAAATGTACATTAATGATCACTTGAATAAATAAGCTTTTTTAACGTTGTTGTTCAGAATCTGCTGTTATCAAAAACATAAAATAATACTGATAATACTGATAAAAATGCATAAACACGAGTTTAATGCATAAATAAACCTGAGTGAGCATAGTAGCCCGGGATTATCAGAGATAGGTTTATTAATATTTCATTTTGAGTTAAGAAATTATTATATTAATTGTTATAGAAATTAATACAATATTACATAATTATATAGGCGTTGCTGTATATGCCAATGCTGTCTGTGCGCGATTTAGACAGCATTCACAAGTGTATCATGAATAAATATTACATGTATTTCCAATTAAAAAGCCCTACAAGAAACATTTCATGCATCACACACAGTCTTGTCCATTAACTGATCCTCTTTTTTTCCGTATTATTCGTTTATATCCATTATTTTCAACTTCATTTTGATCTCTTTACATAACATTCTGGGCTGCGTTTCGATTAATTTTAGTGCTTAAAAGCGTTTTCATTTTGTGAGCGTTCGTTATTGTTTCACGTGCCTTTCCCAAAAGTGCACTTAACACAATTGCAAATTGCAATTAATATACAAATCATTGAAGAGTGAATTATTCACGTAGTTTCATTTGGAAATAATTTATTGTCACACAGTGAAATAGGCCTACATTCCTTATATTAACTGATAGTATTTTTTTCCGTGTTGGTATTAATATTATTATCATTATCATTATTATTACTATTAGTAATAATATTACTATTAGCCAGTTATTATTGTATATATTTTTAGTTTCGTTTATATTCGTTTCCCCCACCCTTAATTTTGCTCTCTTTACTTAACGTTCATGTAAATGATACTGTAAATGCTTGACATATGCTATATGACTGAATTTTACTGGAATGTAGTTTAAAGGTTGAATTGAACATATTTTATTTTGTTTCGTCTAATTAATAGACTAGACTATATAATTACTAAACTGTTTTACTGAGGAATGCATCATTCACGTAGTTTCATTTGTAAATGAAAACATGCTAATTTATCGTCACACACGGGGAGAAATACAATCAAAAATTTTATTGGCATAATTGTCAGGTGTTAAAAATAAATAGCCCTAACCAGATATTAAAATAATAGTAGCCTATTAATAATAAAGTGATTTAGAGCTATCTACTTTTTTGTTTATTGTGAATCGCTTAACCTAAATAACGTTCTGTATATCCTATTTGCCATATATTTAGCAAATATTGTAAACGACAATTATGCCAATAAAGTTTTGCCTTTATGATTGTATTAATGCCCGTGTGTGACCATAAACGATTTACAAATGGAACGTGAATGATTCACTCGACAATGAAACACTTTATAG
>NC_133384.1:18970657-19003871 GCF_049309525.1 Garra rufa
CGTTACGGACGTGACACAACGCTGAAGCGTCCTGACGTCATAAATCTAGCCCTTATAAATCCAAAAATCATTGCTGTTTAGACAAAGTGAGTTTATTTACTTTTCATACAGGCCTCCATATTTCTACAAAATACTTACTGTTGACATAAAAAAAATGCAGTCTTTAATCTCTCATTTGAAACCATGAAATACAGTCAAATGAAATTGTAATTTTATAATAGGTGCACCCATCATATGTGGTAGAAAAAAATAGCAATTCCCTTCAAATTTCTATTAAAGCACGTTGATGCAGCTAAATACAGACCTAAATGCACAACTTAAACCGGGTTTTGTTCTTTTTGTATAAACTTTATTTTTTCATGGTAAGGTTGACATTTGCGTGGAATTGCCCAGGTCAGTTGAACTGTAAATGCGGAAAAATGGTTTCCATTGTAGTTTTGCTATGCATTCCTTTTTCAAAGGTGTTTTCCTTTTTCTGAAAAAACACCTCATATGAGCGAAAACATTTTTTTTTTGCAATATATGGGAGTTTCCATTGGGAGCATTTTCAATTTGCAATTTGAAGGATAATGGAAAGGCGGCTACTGCCATGTAAATGTGGGCAGTCTTGTTTTTAAATCTAAGATGCATTCATCTATATGTAAAAGTTGCAGAAGCTGCAGAACTGTGGAAAAAATTGGGTTGTTTGAACACAACAGTCCAGCTACTGGCTCAACAGATTGGATCATTTTGGGATGGGACTTTCATTTTGTCAAACCAATGGCAGGGGAGTGTTTTTGTGAAACCTGTTTGCAAGCAACTATTTTTACACTCCTTAATTGTTCCTTAAAGTGGTGCAGGACCTACACACTTCGCATTTAAGATAGGTCGGGAGTGTCCAAACCTGTTCCTGGAAAGTCAACTTGCTGCAGAAATTGGCTCTAACATGCCCTAACACACCTGCCTTTCTAGTATGCCTGGAGGTGGAGCTAAACTTTGCAGGACAGTGTCCATCCAGAACCAAGACTGAACACCCCTGTAATATGTAAACTAACCATAATTCCATACAAATGTCTACTGGTAGTGATTTTGTCAAACCTAATGACTTACAGGTCAATGCCTTGCTCTATGATCTCCTTCTGTTGTTTAAGGACCTCAAACTGCTCAGGGTTGTCCGTCCCGGACATCTGCGTGCTGTAGCTCCCGATGCCCGATGAGGCGGTGGAGTCCAAAGAGTTTATGCTGCCATAACGGTTAATCGTTTCCGGATGCTTCGACTCATTGGTCTCCTGTTCTAAAGGCTTTTCTTGGCCTGATTGAGAGAGAAGGGAATAAAATTCAAATGCAATTTCAGAGAAAGCAGAAGCAGTCTGTAAAACACCATGAGCCCCTACAGGCTAGGAAGTGATGATTCGGCATGATTCATTGGGCTCCTGGCTGGCTGTTGGTATATCGAGTCTTTTCTCTATATGAGTTTCCCAACACAACAGTTTTCTAATAAAGTCTTCAGCTTTGGCTGACTCGTATCACAAAAACAGCACGACGGGGACTGAAGAAAGAGCAGCGTGACCTGAATACACAGTGTAACAGATCTGAAGTTGGTGCAAGCAGGCGGTTTGGACACGTGGAAGCCATGGTTGCATGTTGCGAGATCTTATTACACACTGGAAACATTGTAAAAGATTTAGCGGGTAGCCATCTCTGTAACACGAGCTGTCAGGTCACTTCCTTCTTTCTCATAGTTTCCTCTCTCTGAAAGATCAGAGGAGCCAGTCGCAGCTTGGAAATACTTACCTGTTTGTTTTAATTAATCTGTTAGATATACAAAAGCTATGGCCACAATACAAAGAACTATTAAGAAACCACTATCTAGTTTACTAGCACAAGCTAATGCAATCAATTCTAATGTCACTACAAACTGCCGTTACCTGCTCTCCCTTTTGATGTGCGTCCGTTAAGAGAAAAGAACAAAGATTGATTGGCTAGCTTGATGAGAATTCAAGAACCTGAAAGCCTTGATTAGTGATCCAAAACAAACATAATGCATTTGAAGAGTTACCCAGGAGTACGCTACAATCTGATTGGCTGATTATGATGTAAAGCATGTATATGTAGGAGTAGCTATTCATTCCAGATGAAAGGGTACAGCCATTTCTCGAGCCATTGTAAACATAGTTATATTTCAGGTGGTCGCTAAAGCACTTTGAGTGTTAGTGTGTTTGTTAGCTACAGCTGAAGTCAAAAGTTTACATACACCTTGCAGAATCTGCAAAAATGTTAATTATTTTACTAAAATGAGAGGAATCTTACAAAATGCATGTTATTTATAATTTAGTAGTGACCTGAATAAGATATTTTACATAAAAGACATTTACATATAGTCCACAAGAGAAAATAATGATTGAATTTATACTATTCAAAAGTATACATACACTTGATTCTTAATACTGTGCTGTTACCCGAACGATCCATTTTTTTTTTTTTTTTTTTTTTTTTAAATGATAATTTGTTCATGAGTCCCTTGTTTGTCCTGAACAGTTAAACTGCCCGCTGTTTTTCAGATAAATCTTTCAGGTCCCACAAATTCTGTGGTTTTCAGCATTTTTGTATGGCTTTGAGATCCATCTTTTCACACTGAGGACAACTGAGGGACTCAACTATTACAGAAGGTTCAAACACTCACTGATGCTGCAGAAAGAAAATGTATGCATTATGAGCCTGAACAGAATTAAGACGTGTACATTTTTTTTATTTTGACTAAATATCGTATTGTTTCATTAAGTACTTCCCTTCATAAGCCACAGATAATACTTACAAGTTTCCCAGAAAAGAAAATAAGCTAAATTTACCCTGATCTTCAATTCCAAAAGTTTTCACCCCCCAGCTTTTAATGCATTGTGTTTTCTTCTGAAACATCAGTGAGTGTTTGAACCAGTGAGTGTAATAGTTGCATGATGAGTCTCTCAGCTGTCCTCATTGTGAAAAAATGGATCTCAAAATCATACAGTCATTGCTGGAAAGGGTTCAAATACACAACAATGCTGAAAAACCAAAGAATTTGTGAGCCCTGGAGGATTTTTACTGAAGAACAGCTGAAAACTGTTCAGGACAAACAATAGACTCATGAACAACTATCACTAAACAAAAAACACAGTATTAAGAACCAGGTTTATGTAAACGGGGTCATTTTTATAAATTCAACTATTATTTTCTCATATTTTATGTGAAATATCTTATTCAGGTCAGTACTAAATAAAAAATAGCATTTGTATGATCCCTCTTATTTTGATAAAATAGTTAACATTTTGCCGATTCTGCAAACTTTTGACCTCAACTGTTTATGCTTCCATGGGTTTGACTTGACATTTAAAAACAAGCAAGAATCTGGTTTATGATTGTCTGATAACTGAAACTCTGAGGTGAGCTTGAGGCAACTGTAAAATTTCCCTTTGGGCCATCAGAGCCTCTTCTTCTCCTCCCCAAAATAGCCAAGTTTGATTACACCTAAATCCCCTCCGCTCCAAAGAGGCAGGGTCTCTAGCCTGGCGCATCTTCTCATACAAGAAGCTTGGTTTTTGCTGTGTTCAGGAACAGACTGCCTCCCTGATGTCAGGCTGATGAATAACAGCCTCAGGGTTGTTTGATTAAGATGAAAGGCCTGCGTAGCCATCACGGCGAACAGCATTTCCTGCCTGTCTTTGAGGCACAGGACTCCTAGTGCGCTGTCCTCAAAAGCAACTGTTTATCCATTTGGTTCTGCACAAGCCAGAAGCCTCTGGAAAGCAGTGTAAATGCACTCAGTGGAGACTCATTTAGAAAAGCCACTGCTGTTACCTGGAATATGTAATGCAACTGCTTGGATCCAAAGCATATCAGGATATAGAGGGGCTAAATAAGGTTTTGAAGGTATTATACTGGTTGAGGTACTAGTATTGATGTTTTGTGCCGCAGAGGTAGAACGTTTGACTTACCGAGACTTGTCTGGGAATTGGGGTTGACATATTGGTCTTTGCTCCACTCCACCATACACTTGAGAATGGACACCAGACACTCCAGTCCTTTCTTCCTTAGAGTCAGCTCCTGAGGGAAACATGAGCTGGGATCACTAATACTGCTTTAAAAGAATAGTTCTTATACTTTACAAGTTTTAAATCAACATGATTTTTTTCTTTTATAAGAAAAAAGACACTTTTTGACAGTGTTACAAGTAACACAAGTTACGTAATCAGATTACTTTTTTTCAATTAACTAGTAATGCATTACTTTTAAATTTACAAAAAAAATCTTACTTTTTCAAATAAGTAACGCAAGTTACTTTGGTTTCCAATTCATTCACTGACACTTCCTTCAGCCTGAGGATTTTTTATATAACTTTTGGGCCTTTACAGTTGCCAAAAATATTACTTTTTTTGTTGTTATTAAAAATAAATAAGCAAGCCCTTTTCAGATGACAAAAGGGAATAACAAAAAGTACCGCAATGCATTACTTTCCATAAAAAGTAACTAAGTAACTCAATTAGTTACTTTTTTATGGAGTAACACAAAATTGTAATGCATTACTTTTTAAAGTAACTTTTTCCAGCACTGCTTACTGAAGAAGTTTTAAGCTTCAAAAAGAACAACAGCATCATGAAAGTAGTTCATACGAGATTCCTGTACCATATATTCCAGGTCACAAACTTTTGAATATTTTCATTTCTAAAAACTTACATTTGCAAATATATACACGGTATAGACAGTGCTAGGTTGTAACTGATTGCAAGTAATCTGGTTTACTCCAGATTACAAAATTAAGATTACTTCTAATTACATTTTAAGTACTCATAACCAGACTACAGTTACTTCTTTGGATTACATGATTACATTTTACACACAATAGCAGTAAATTATTCATAAAGTGTTGACTTGACCTAATTCTTCTTTTTTTTCTCTCTTAAATAGTTTTTTTCTAAATAAAGTGCCTAGTTCGGTGCCTTGCTCAAGGGTCTCACCTCTCGCTCACTCCCCCGACCTACAATCCCTGCCGGACCTGAGACTCGAACCTGCAACCGTTGGGTTACAAGTCCGACTCTCTAACCATAAGGCCACGGCTGCCCCGTAATTATTATATTCAGTGAAAATTATTATATTCAGTGGCTTCTCCTACACTACTCAGTGATATTTAGTGGCAGTTCATCAGAAAGTGACGATTTTGTGCTGTTATTTTATGCAATATTCCAGTTTTGTGCACAAGTTAAATTACAACATTGGATGGAAACTTAGCTAATAAGATATTTATAACTGTTTTCTATTTTATATATTTTATTAGACACAGAAATCTCTTTTAACATTATTAATGTCTTCACTGCCACATTTGATCAGTTTAAAGTGTCCTTGTTTGAGTGCCACTGCACACAATAGGATTTTATAAGGGAGAGAGCACTTCAAATGTTTTTGGTGTGCTCATGAATAAAATAAGAGCATGAGGGTTAGTAAGTAGTGACAATTTCTGAGTAAACCTATCTGTTTAAGGACAGTGCGTTTACCTGAAGTGGGGTTGTGCCCAGTTCATGGCCTCCTCGTCCTTGTGCAATCTTTGAGAGGTCATTCACAAGCCTCTCGAAAATATTAGCAGCATTCAGGTCACAATCATAATTAACATAGATATCTACCACACTCTGGGCATCTGTGAGAGTAGAAATATCATATGATTACTTGTAGAAACACTCTCATATATATCTTTGAAAGGGAGAAAGCTTTCATACCAGCACATATTCTAGTGAGGGTTTGAATGACCATCCACTTGTGGTCATATGAGCTTGTGGACGTTTCCAGAATATAAAGAAAAATCTCTTTGAAAAACACCTGAGGAGAGAAAAAGATAAATACAGTTGTTTTTCACCTCGTAAATTCATAACCAAGTCAGTAACAGAACAATAATAATGTTTCAAAAAAATATGGTGTTGTCAAGACGTATAACTTGATTGATCGATTCAAGAAATATTACTATATACGACTGTGCACAATAAATCCTAACACACTCTTTGGAATGAAGCACGCACACAGAAAGACTGAGACAGAATTGCAAGCTTTCATCCTAAACCACAGCTTAAATAAATCCACACTGTCAGCTAGACGCTTCACAGACTGACGCCATCAGGGCAAGATGCGCAAACACATTACGATTCGTGGGGGAACTGAGTTCAAGCACCTCGATTTGCATCTTGAGATGCGTCTTGAAGTTGGACAGGAGGGTGAGGAAGATGGACAGCGACAGCTCGAACACCTCGGGGACGGAGGACACGCCGTTTTTAGACAGCGCTACGCACAGGTACTGCTTGATGGCGTTGATGAACATCTCGTTGGTTTTGAAGATGGGCCCAGCGTTCTGCAGGATGGACAGGAGGAGCTGCAGCGAGAGGACCTTGGACCGCAGCTCATGGGATCTGCAGGAAGTTGAGGAATCTTAGGTGAATGAAACAAATATTCACTACACATAAGGCCGAGACCAAAATAAGTCAATCAGGTAACTTTTGTCTTACCAGGACGAAAACTGCATGGAAACGACTTGAGTGTTTAAATACTTAGGGATGGTCCACTCAAAAATGAAAATTCTGTCATTAATTATTCACCCTCGTGTCGTTTCAAACCCGTAAGACCATTCATCTTTAGAACACAAATAAAGATATTGTTTGATGAAATCCGAGAGCTTTCGGACCCTCATAGACAGCAACTGACACATTCAAGACCCAGAAAAGTAGTAAGGACATGATTAAAATTGGTTATTTTTGTTTTCATTGCGCAGTATTCTTGTAGCTTCATAAAATTACGGTTGAACCGCTGATGTCACATGGACTATTTTAACGATGTCCTCACTACCTTTCTGGGCCTTGAACGTGCTAGTTGCTTTGTCTATGCTCTTAGATTTCATTAAAACTATTTTAGTATGTGTTTCGAAGATGAACAAAGGTCTTATGGGTTTGGAACGACATGAGGGTGAGTAATTAATGACAGAATTTTCATTTTTGGCTGAACTATCTTTTTAATATTTCTCACTGACAAGGCCCTAGATTGATATATATTAAGAAAATCAAAGAATACTGGGAATTTAAAAGGAATAGTTTCTGCTGGTGGCAGGACCTCTGATAATGTGCTTATTGGAATGCAAAAATAAGCTGTACAATATTCCAAAAAGTTTAATTGTCATTCAAAAGTCAAGAGGAAAGCTTTCAGAGTCACAGCGACAACAGCAGTGTTGCCACTGTTAACTAAAACCATCAAAATAGTTTTCGGTAATTAAGCTCAGTAAATATCAAAAACGTAGAAAATTTAGAAATTAGAAATGTTATTATAAGAAGTGCTGTTAAATGAGTAATCGTGATTAATCGCATCCAAAATAAAAGTTGTTGTTTATATAATACATACATATTTTTAAAACATATACTGTATGTGTGTGTATTTATATATACACATAATAAATATACACAGTATACACACATATATTTAAATATATGTAAATAAAACTATTGGATGCAATTAATCGCGATTAATTGTTTGACAGCAGTATTATAAATATGAAAAGTTTAAGTTAAACAAAAATTAATTAAAGCTTTTAGGGGTTGACTGATTACTGGCGCTGATATTATGTATTATTATGGTTATTCAAAACCGATAAAATTATTGAAAAGCAATTAAAGAAAGTTTTGTCAGAGCCCTTGTTATTCTTAATTTTGACACCAGACATATACACTGCCGTTCAAAAGCTTGGGATCAGTAGGACTTGTAATGTTTTTTTAAGAAGCCTCTTATGCTCATCAAGGCTGCATTTATTTGATCAAAAAGACAGAAAAAAACAGTAATATTGCAAAATGTTAATACAATATAAAATAATGGTTTTTATTTTAATATATTTTAAAATATAATTTATTCAGTGATGCAACGCTGAATTTTCATTAGCTGTTACTCCAGTCTTAAGTTTCACATGATCTTTCAGAAATCTTTCTAATATGCTGATTTATTATTAGAATTATCAGTGTTGGAAACTTGTGTTGTGCTGCCATATTTTTTTCATATATAACAAGGTAAAAAGAACAGCATTTATTCAAAATAGAATTCTTTTCTAACAATGTAAATCTATTCTATCACTTTTTATTAATTTAACACATCCTTGGTGAATAAAAGTATCAACTTCTTAAAAAAAAAAAAAAGAAAAAATACAAATTTACTGACCTCAAACTTTTGAACAGTAGAAAAGTTTCTATTTTAAATAAATGTTCTTTTTAACCTTTTATTGATTAAAGAATCCTGAAAAAAAAGTATCACAGGTTTCACAAAAATGTTTTCAACATTGATAATAAATCAGCATATTAGAATGATTTCTGAAGGATCATGTGACACTGAATCCTGGAGTAATGATGCAGAATTTAGCTTCATAACACAGGAATAAATTACATTTTTAAATATATTCACATAGAAAACAATTATTTTAAATTGAAACAATATTTTACAATATTCTGTATTTTTGATCAAATAAATGCAGCCTTGAGCATAAAAACGTCTTTAAAAAACATTACAAATCTTACTGATCCCAAACTTTTGAGTGGCAGTGTATATCAGTTTAAAATATCGGTTATCGATCTACTTGGTCTATAATAATCGGTATCAGCATCTGCCTTGAAAAACAAATATCGGTTGACCCCTATAAGTTTTATAGAAATACTAAAAAAGACAAAAGAAATAATAATTACAAAATCACACAAAACTAAACTAAAACTTACAATTAAAACAAAAACTAAAAATCTCAAAATAAAAGGCTAAAAAAAAAAAAAAATCAATACATTTAATAATATCATACATATAATATTAAAAATACCACTGGACTATGTTTTTCCGCTGATACAACAATAAAGTTTTAGTAAAATATCTAATTTTCATTAAGTTCATTAAGTATTCAATTATTATTATTAATATGTGACCCTGGACCACAAAACCAGTCTTAAGTAGCGTGAGGTATATTTGTAGTAATAGCCAACAATACATTGTATGTATGGGTCAAAATAATACATTTTTCTTTTATTCCAAAAATCAACAGGACATTAAGTAAAGATAATTTTTGCACCCTCAGATTCCAGACTTTTAAATAGCTGTATATCAGCCAAATATTGTACTATCCTAACAAATACATCAAAGGAAAGCTTATTTATTCAGCTTCCAGACAATGTTCAAAACACTGACCCTTATGACTGGTAATGTGCTCCAGGGTCACATATAATAATTCTCAAAACTATGCAGCAACAGAATCCAAAGATACTCTACAGAAACAGCTACCTAAACTAAAACAATACGCAAAAAAAGTAACCTCTCCGCAACAAACTGCATGATCCAAGGCATCATCCGTGTCCTTGACTTCAGTGCTTGCTTTAATATGCAGCACTGATAAATAAAGTCCTCGTGTAAATCAAGAGGAGGGTCAACAGGTCTCAGTCCATTTGACAAAGAGTGATAAATAGCACTGAAACGAGCTTCCTGCCTCACTGCCCCTGAAGACACACCAGAATGAATGGCTCTCTTTCTCTGCAAATGACAGGGAGGAACATCTCTCTTGCCCTCTGACAGCCCTATTCACCTGTTATGGGACAGCAGCTGATAAAAACCAAGACAACTCAACTCTGTGCAATGCGGATTGATCTCTCTCGTTTCAAAAATATCTACAACCACAAATCTCCGATTAGGAAGGGAACCATATCAAACTCAGTTGGGTCCTGACTGGGGATGTCATTTTTGGCACGACATTTGGTACAACAAATAAACGATTCCTTTTGTATACAGTCAGAGGTTTTATTTAGAAAGACATGCTTACTTAGGATCAGGGGGACCGTCTGAAAGGGGCTTCATGGAGAGCTTGCAGAGTGAACGGAAAACCAAGAACGCATCCTTCTGGAGAATGTGGGAAAACTTTGCACCTGGTACAGGACCAGTGGTAGCTACTGATTCCTGTGGGAAAAAAACGCATGTTCGAATCTTATGGCAATCAAATTTAACTGCCAGGAAAATTAATCGTCAGTTATAGCACATAACATACATCAACCAGAAAAAAAGCAACAGGCCATAAAATTGGCGTTATGGTCCAATCTCGCAAGTTTTTATCTTGGAATTCTCATTTTTTTCTTGCAATTTTGACTATTTTTCTCAGAATTGTGAGATATAAACTCGTAATTTGGACTTTTTTTCTCACAAATGCAAGTTTGTATCTTGCAATTCTGACCTTTTTTTTCACAATTGCACATTTTTATCTCACAATTGTAACTTTTTTTCTCGCAATGGTGTTTATAAGAATTTTGACTATTTTTCCCAGAACTGTGAGATATAAACTCACGACTTTGAGAAATTAAATCAGAATTGCAAGATAGAAATTCGCAATTCTGACCTTTTTTTTCCCCTCAGAACAGAGAGATATAAACTGGCAATTGCGAGAAAAAAAAAGAAAGAATTGCGAGATAAAACTCACAATTGTGATTTTTTTTTCTCGCAACAGTGAGTTTACATCTTACAATCTCAGAACTGCATGATACTGTATAAACAAGTTATATTATAATTACATTATTAAGTTATATATTTTGCAATTCTGACTTTTTTTCTCGCAATGGCGAGTTTATATTTTGCAATTCTGATTTTTCTTGCAATTTTGACTATTTTTCTCTGAACTGTGAGACAAACTTGCAATTCTGACTTTTTCTTGCAAATACAAGGTTTTATCTTGCAATTCTAACTTTTTTCTCGCAATGACGAGTTTATATTTTGCAATTCTGATTTTTCTTTCAATTATGACTATTTTTCTCTAAACTGTGAAGGTGCGTTCACACCGGACGTGAATGAAGCGGCAAGCGCAAGTGATTTACATGTTAAGTCAATGCCAAGACGCGAATAGCCATCCTGCGGCGCGAAACACGCGAGTTCAAAAATCTGAACTTTGGCGAAAATCCGCGCCGCGTTAACCAATCAGGAGCTTGGTCTAGTAGTGACGGAGGCAGAAATCCGAAACAACAGTGGAGGACAAAATCACCGTTGCTGTCTGTGGTTACTCGGAGCTGTATGATACATCTTTGGACTTTTGTAGAAACAGGAATAAAAAGGATCTTGCTAGGAAGAAAGTGAGTGAATAGGTTGGACAATCTGGTAAGTTTTAAAAAAACGCTCTTTACTCAATTTGACCTACATATACATACATATTGAGACTACAAAGCAAGCTAAAGCTGGCAAATTGAGCTCATTCACCTATTTTACAACTACTTTCCCGCTGACGAGTGGCAGAAGCCCCTTCCATGACGCGAATTTGCGTCTGTTGTGCAGAAAATGTCACGCGCGAATGACGCAAATTTCACAGCGCGAATGGCGCGAGTAAACTCAAATGTTCAAGCATTCAACTACGCGCGAATAGCGCGTGTTTTTTCCGCGCAAGTCGCGTCCAGTGTGAACGCACCATGAGGCATAAATTCGCAATTCTGACTATTTTTTTCTCCTCAGAATAGCGGGATATAAACTCGCAATTGCAAGAAATAAAGTAAGAATTGCAAGATGCAGGGTGCTTTCACACTTGCCACTTTGTTTCGGAACCTGCCGCGTTTACCCCCTTAGCGCGGTTCGTTTGGGCATATGTGAATACAGGGTTGCTGCACACTTTGTAAAATCATATTTAAGACTTTTAAGACCCAAACAGAGCAAAATGAATACAATTTTTGCACAGCAGAATAAACAAATAAATCGATCTACAAATGTAAAAGCACCCAAAAACTCACAATTCTGATTTTACTTATTTTAATCTCAGAATTGCATGATACTGTATAAACTCACAATTGTAAGTTATAAAGTCAGAATAGCATATTTTAAACTTAAAATTGTAAGTAATATAGTGAGATTTGTGCTAAAAAAAAATTCTCACAATTGCATATACAATGGTGCCAAATATTTGGACACTTGTGACAAAAATACATGACTATCTCTGCGTTTAATAACAGGATTTCTGTACCGTTTTTAAATCCAATTTAAACCTTTATTAGATCTTTAAGACCTATACAAATAAAATGAATACTGTATGTTAATACAGTACAAACCCATTCAATTAGAAAACTAATCATAAATCTCAGATTGTTCTACTGACAAGCTGTAGTTTCTTATTTTAGCAAAACACTTGAGAGAAATGAGGGTATCATAGTTTGTGGCATCACAATCAAACCCTAAAATGTATGTAATTTTGAAGAATTCAGCTGTTAAATCAACTTAAGTCAGTTCTGGGTAAACAGTCCTGTCAAAAACAATTACACATGATTAAACAAAAAGCCTGGTTTTACTTTTTTCCCCATTCATGGCAGAGGAAACTGGTACCTGAGTGTCATTGGAGGAGACAGACAGTCTGTCGTCGGGTAGGGACGGAGTGAAACTCGCAGAGATGGGTGTGCCAGGGATGCCGTTGGCGTGAACATTTTCGTTGTCGCTGCCCAGCCCTCCCTCCTCTTCCAGTGAGTTTGGAATGCCCTCAGCTGGCTCAGCCTCACCCTCACGGCTTTCCTTAACATCTGAACACAGAATAACAGATTTTAGGCTTGGGCCATACGGTGGTTTAAAATGTAAAGTGAATCAAACAGCCACTAATTGTTTAACAAAATTTACTGTATTACACAAAATGAGAAATTTTAAATAATGTATTAGTAATTTTTCATGAGAAAAAAATATTAATTTAAAAATAAATGTTTTAAAAGCACCAAATCAGCATATCAGAATGATTTCTAAGTGATCGTGTAACACTGAAGATTGGAGTAATGGCTGCTGATATCGCAGGAATTAACACTTTAAAATATATTAAAATACAAAGCCATGGAAGCCTGTTTCCGCCGCCGAATAAAAAAATAATAATAAATAAATAATTACAATTTAATTGTGACCTTTTTATCTCAAAATTTTGACTTTTTTCCTTACAATTGCAGGTTTACATCTCACAAATTTGACTATCTCAGAATTGTGAAATATTAACTCGCAATTCTGAGAAATAAAGTCGGATTTGCAAAATATAAACTTGCAATAGTGATAAATAAATAAAGAAATAATCACAATTCTGATCATTTTTCTCACAACTGATTTTACATCTCGCAATTCTGACTTTTTCTCGCAATGGCGAGTTTATATTTTGCCATTCTGATTTTTCTCGCCATTTTTCTCTGAATTGTGAGACATAAACTTGCAATTCTTACTTTTTTCTCGCGAATGCAAGGTTTTATCTTGCATTTCTGACTTTTTTTCTCACAATTGCAAATTTTTATCTTTTATCTCTGACTTTTTTCACATGATACTGACTTTTTTGCTACAATTGCACATTTTTATATTTAGATATAAGATTGTTAAAACTTAACGGCTTTTTACCTCCTCTCAGAATCCTTGCTAAACATGTTGCAAATAGCAGTAGCATTGTGCTCCTCTGTCACCGTGAAAAACTTCCAGACCTGCGAAGGCGATGATGACGACACAGATGATGACGTATTAAACGCGACAAAGTCCGAGAGTCACTGCAGTTTAAAGCTGCAGCCACTTGCAATCGGAAAGCAGATGAATCTCCGATAAACCAGACTGATTGATTGATTTACCAGCAAGAGTACTTTATCGGATCGGGTTTCATTTATTTATCGGAGCAATAAAAATGACGTCATTTTTACCCATATCGGTCGATAATTTATCTGTCCGATAAATATCGTGCATCCCTAGTATATATATATATATAATATCTCACAATTATGATCTATAAAGCCCAA
Organism: Garra rufa; assembly: GCF_049309525.1. Classification (NCBI taxonomy): domain Eukaryota; kingdom Metazoa; phylum Chordata; class Actinopteri; order Cypriniformes; family Cyprinidae; genus Garra; species Garra rufa. The sequence goes on from NC_133384.1 coordinate 18,984,415, forward strand.
TTCTGAGGGGGGAAAAGACTGATATGTTCCCATATTTATATATCATAATTGTGACTTAATCACAATTGTAATAAAGTCAGAATTTGCAATTCTGAGAAAAAAAAAAGTCACAATTGTGGGATATAAACTCAAAATTGTGAGTAATAAAGTCAGATTTGCAAGGTAAAAACTTAAAATTTGGAATTCTTATCTAACAATTCTGACTTTTTTTCTTGCTATGGTGTTTTTATTTTTGCCAATTTAGATTTTTCTCAGAATTGTGAGACAAACTCGCAATGCTGACTTTTTTTTCTCACAAACGCAAATTTTGATCACACTATTCTGACAATTCTAAAAAAAAATTCTCACAATGGTGAGTTTATATTTCGCAACTCTGACTTTTTTCTTAATATTTTAAGAAAACTTAACTCACAATTGTCACAATTGTGGGATATAAACGCAAAATTGTGAGTAATAAAGTCCGATTTGCAAGATAAAAACTCAAAATTTAGACTTCTTGTCTTGCAATTCTGACTTTTTTTCTTGCTATGGTGATTTTATATTTGCCAATTTAGATTTTTCTCAGAATTGTGAGACAAACTCGCAATGCTGACTTTTTTTCCTGCAAATGCAAATTTTTATCTCGCTATTCTGACAACATTTTTTTCTCACAATGACGAGTTTATATTTCGCAATTCTGTCTTTTTTCTTACAATTCTGACTATTTTGCCAGAGCTGTGAGATATAATCTCACAATTATGATCTATAAAGCCCAATTCTGAGGGGAAAAAAGACTGATATGTTCCCGTATTTATATCTCACAACTGTGACTTAACTCACAATTGTGTGTAATAAAGTCTAAACTGCAAGATATAAACTTGCAATTCTGAGGAAAAAGTCACAATTGCGGGATATAAACTCGCAATTCTGGGGGGAAAAGAGAATTGTGAGATGCAAATTTGCAATTTCAAGGATTTTTTCTATTATTCAGTAGCGGAAACAGGCTTTCATAGAAAACAGCTATTTGACTTATAATAATATTTTACAACATTACTGTTTTTACTGCATTTTTTAACTAAATTCAGCCAAAATCTTACTGACCCCAAACATCTGAATGGTATATACGCAAAAAAATATGACAACTCACCTCCAGCAACTGTGTTTACGACTTCTTGCAAAATGCTCTGTACGATCTCCTGTGCCTTCTCTTCATATCTCTGGTTTTCTTCTTCCTCTGTGGCTTCCGTGCCATGCTCTGCCGCACCTAAAAGACAGACGAGTAAGTTTAAGCATCTAATTCTGTCAGTCATTCATGCTGCGATAGGAGGATTTTCCCTCCAAGCACGCTCGGTAGTCACATTAAATCCACGTTATCAGTTTCCTAATTTAACTTTAATAAGTGTTATTAAGAGGGGACTCCATACTGCCTGTAACTGGGTGATGTCCTGACAGAAAGCTGTGCTATTAAACTTACGTAAGACTTAGAGATACTGGCACAGTTTTCCAATAATGTCACATCATTAGAAGACGCCTCATCTGTTCTGATGTCAAGCCTGAATAAAGGATTAACTCATAATGACTAGGAATCAGAGACGCTTGTTTGTGTCTAGAAGTGTTGGGAGGAGGAGGGGGACCAGCTAAAAATAGTGACGCTACTAACTTCAAGGGATAGTTCACACAAATATTAAAGGGGAGATCAGATGTAAAATTTACTTTCAGATTGTGACTTTCAGAATATAAAAGTGTCTTAGCAGTGTGGACACTTTTTTTTAATCCCCAAAAAGCCTAAACAGACTTAATTATCAAGCAGTGTGATGTCATAAAGCTCAAGCCCCGCCCACGACCACTGACAGACTGTCCTGTATTAGCAGATTTTGTATCTCGCAATTAAGACTTTTTTCTTGCAACTGTGAGTTTGTATCTTAAATTTTGGCTTTTTTCTCGCAACTATGAGTTTGTATCTCGCAATTGTGATGTTTTTCTCACAACTGTGGATTAGTATCTCGCAATTCTGACATTTTTCTTGCAAATGCGAGCTTGCATATCGCAATTCTGGCTATTTTTCTTACAAATGTGTGTATCTCGCAATTCTGGCTTTTTTGTTGCAAATGTGACTTTGAATCTCGCAATTGTGATGTTTTTCTCACAACTATGAGTTAGTATCTCGTCGAGTTAGTATCTCTGACATTTTTCTCACAATTGTGAGTCAGTATGTTGAAATTTTTACTTTTAAACTTTTTGTCTCGCAATTCTGCCATTTTTCTCTTAATTGTGAGTTTGTTTCTCGCAATTCTGACTTTTTTCTCGCAATTCTGAAATTCTCACAATTGTGAGTTTGTTTCTCGCAATTCTGACTTTTTCTCCCAATTCTGACATTTTTCTCACAATTGTGAGTGTGCTTCTCGCAATTCTGACTTTTTTCTCGCAACTGCAAGTTATCAACTTGCAATTCTGACTTTTTTCTCACAATTCTGGCATTTTTCTCACAATTCTGACTTTTTTCTTGCAAGTTTGTATCTCACAATTCTGTTTTATTTTTGCAACTGCAAGTTAGTATTTAATTCTGACATTTTTCTCGCAATTGTGAGTCAGTATGTTGAAATTCAGACTTTTTTCTTGAAAACTTTCTCGCAATTCTGACATTTTCCTTGCAATTGTGAGTTTGTTTTTTGCAAATTCTGACTTTTTTCTGGCAATTCTGGTGTTTTTCTCGCAATTGTGAGTTTGTATCTCACAATTCTGACCTTTTTCTTGCAACTGGAAGTTAGTATCTCGTAATTGTGACTTTTTTTCTCGCAATTCTGACATTTTTCTCATAATTGTGAGTTTGTTTCTCGCAATTCTGACTTTTTTCTCACAATTGTGAGTTTGTATCTCGCAATTCTGACTTTTTTCTCGCAATTCTGACATTTTTCTCACAATTGTGAGTTTGTTTCTCGCAATTCTGACATTTTTCTCACAATTGTGAGTGTGTTTCTCGCAATTCTGACTTTTTTCTCGCAACTGCAAGTAATCATCTTGCAATTCTGACTTTTTTTCTCACAATTCTGGCATTTTCCGCACAATTCTGTCTTTTTTCTTGCAAGTTTGTATCTCGCAATTCTGTTTTATTTTTGCAACTGCGAGTTAGTATCTAATTCTGCCATTTTTCTCGCAATTGTGAGTCAGTATGTTGAAATTCAGACTTTTTTCTTAAACTTTTTTCTCGCAATTCTGACATTTTCCTCGCAATCGTGAGTTTGTTTTTTTGCAAATTCTGACTTTTTTCTTGCAACTGCAAGTCATTATCTCGCAATTCTGACTTTTTCTGGCAATTCTGGCGTTTTTCTTGCAACTGCAAGTCATTATCTCACAATTCTGACCTTTTTCTTGCAACTGGAAGTTAGTATCTCGCAATTGTGACTTTTTTCTCACAACTGCAAGTTATTATCTTGCAATTCTGACTTTTTTCTCGCAATTCTGGTGTTTTTCTCGCAACTGTGAGTTTGTATCTCGCAATTCTGACTTTTTTCTCGCAATTCTGACATTTTCCTCGCAATTGTGAGTTTGTTTTTTGCAATTCTGACTTTTTTCTTGCAACTGCAAGTCATTGTCTCGCAATTCTGACTTTTTTCGCGCAATTCTGCCGTTTTTCTCACAATTGTGAGTTTGTTTCTCGCAATTCCGACCTTTTTCTTGCAACTGGAAGTTAGTATCTCGCAATTGTGACTTTTTTTCTCGCAACTGCAAGTCATTGTCTCACAATTCTGCCATTTTTTCTCGCAATTCTGCCATTTTTCTCGCAATTGTGAGTTTGTATCTCGCATTTCCGACCTTTTTCTTGCAACTGGAAGTTAGTATCTCGCAATTGTGACTTTTTTTCTCGCAACTGCAAGTTATTATCTTGCAATTCTGACTTTTTTCTCGCAATTCTGGTGTTTTTCTCGCAATTGTGAGTTTGTTTTTTGCAATTCTTACTTTTTTCTTGCAACTGCAAGTCATTATCTCGCAATTCTGACTTTCTCGCAATTCTGCCGTTTTTCTCGCAATTGTGAGTTTGTATCTCGCAATTCCGACCTTTTTCTTGCAACTGGAACTTAGTATCTCGCAATTGTGACTTTTTTTCTCGCAACTGCAAGTTATTATCTTGCAATTCTGACTTTTTTTGCGCAATTCTGCCGTTTTTCTCGCAATTGTGAGTTTGTTTTTTGCAATTCTTACTTTTTTCGTGCAACTGCAAGTCATTATCTCGCAATTCTGACTTTCTCGCAATTCTGCCGTTTTTCTCGCAATTGTGAGTTTGTATCTCGCAATTCCGACCTTTTTCTTGCAACTGGAAGTTAGTATCTCGCAATTGTGACTTTTTTTCTCGCAACTGCAAGTCATTATCTCGCAATTCTGACTTTCTCGCAATTCTGCCGTTTTTCTCGCAATTGTGAGTTTGTACTCGTTTTTATCGTAATTGTTTCTATTTCGCAATTCAGATTTGCAAGATTTTTGCAATTGCAAAACTGCAAGGTAGTATCTCGCAATTCGACTTTTTTTTTTGCAATTGTGAGTTTGTATTAGAGGTCGAACAATGTATTGGTTTTTGATTGGCGGAACTATCGGTTATCTGCAAAAATCCATGTCAATAGTTTCCCCTGGGTGTGTTCGTTGCTGAAGTGGCTGAGAAGAGGTTCTGCTGTCATTATACAGTATGAGAGCGGCCTCCAGAGGTACAAATCACTGAAAGGACGTGCTGTTTGTTTACACACGTGATACTGCACACTGAACAGAGCGGGACGCTTCAGAAGCGGATTTACAACGTCAACAACGAACTATAGTGCATGTTTTCATATCAGTACTTTGTAATTACTTTGTTGACTAGAGAAAGGACAGCATATGTTTGCTATCAAGGCTGAGAGGACGCAAACATTAGCCGCACCTCAAGTCCAAACCAAATGTTTAATGTCACGATTGTTAACATCTATTTGCATTAGTTTATACCCAGCCGATCACAATAAACCATTTGCATATTTTGCAAATATTGCATATTTAAAGCTACTGACATGAGAAAGCAAACTGTGTTCATTTTTGTAGTACTTTTGGCATTTAAATAGTAGACCACTATTTTAGTTTCTATTTAGTATCCATTTTAAAAACTATCACTTGATTGATCCGTATCGGCCAGTTTGCGACTTAATTCTCTTGAGCAGCTGTAGCGACAACAATGTCTCGTAAGGAATGTAGGTGTTCTGTATTTGAATGTAAAAGAACACAAGAGTCTTCATTTACTTCGGACATCAGAGCTGCCGTGCATGCAGTGGACTAGTTTTGTTTTTGATGGTAACCAAATACACAAAAAAAAAAAAAAAAAAACAGAAAAGAGGGGCGGAGTTAGCAGTAGCTCATTATCATTTAAAGAGGCATGCACCGAAACGAGTCGCTGTGAACAGAGCTGTTTTTGACAAGCTAAAAAGGGTGTTGTTTTAGACGTTTTACAGTCACATTAAGTGTGAACTGATGCCAAAATGAAAAGCCCTCTCCTAGAATATTCTACTAGTGTCTAGAATCATGTAGAGAAATTATTATAATCATTTACATTAACATGGATCCCTAAAGCTAAATTAATCTCTGCGTGTTTGCACGCTTCTCTTTACTTTGCGCAGCAGCAGTAGCCTGGTCCGCCTCGGTCTGCTCATTCTCCGCAGGGCAGAAGTCAGCGCCGTTCTCTGGTTCAGGACTCTCATACGCTGGGGATCCCTGCTCGACCTTCCCGCCCTGGTGTCCCGGTCCACCGTTGGCCTCCGCGGGCAGGCTTTTGCCGGGGGTGTCATCGGTGTGCCGCGGTCCAGGAGACTCTGGTTCTTGCTGGCTGATTGGAGAATGCTGCCTGTGCCTTTCTCTCTCCATCTGCTTGGCTTCCTGCAGCTGGAACACACAAATTCAAGCCATTTTAAACATATATCAGGGTGAGTTTATACACTCATGTTTCCTCCAGGGCAGCCGGGAGCCCAAAGCCAAGCTGATGTACATCCATTTCTCTGAACGGGAGTCAAATGATTACGTTTAGGAATACAGACGGTTCCTGTTTTTTTTATATAAAACAAAAAGAAACACAAGACCAGGATCTTATAGCATCTTACTGTATGTGAAGACAATGTCTGTGCTCATAGAGACAGATGGTGGTTGGACTACATGCACCTGGAATGACAATCTGGACTACGCACATGCTTACATTGGTGTTTTAAAGCAAAATAAGTGTATGACTCTTTAAGGGGTAGTTCACTCAAAAATGAAATTCTGTCATCATGTAGCCTCATGAAGTTTTGAAGCTGTATGACTGCAAGATACTGTATACCAAAGGAAAGTCAATGGTGTCTAAACAACATTGTTTGGACCAGAAAATAATAAAAACTTTTTTTTCTGTTTCACAAAAATGTAGTAGCAGCTTTGCCATCAATGACAGTAAGCATGCCATATTATGCAACTCAAAATCTTTTTAAAAATCTTCTACGATCTGCATATTTTTCTCAGACAACAAATATCATGTCATAAATTACACAGGGTCCAAATGATCCAAGTATTACCACCAAATCTGAGCTGGTCCCTTATTAAAAAACCTTGGGCTTAGCAAATGACAAAATGAAAACTGTAAATAAGAATAAAAAAAAATAGCTTTGATACAACACCAGCATCTGATACTTAGTAAATAAAAACATTTAAAATAAATAGAAAATAAACAATACACATTGGGTGTAAACTGATATAATTAAATTAGCTCTGTTAAAAGATTCAATAATTTAATGTACACTACCAGTCAAAAGTTTTTGAACAGTAAGATTTGTTTATGTTTTTTTTTTAAATATGTCTCTTCTACTCACTAAGCCTGCAACTATTTGATCCAAAGAACAGTAAAAATAGTACAATTTTAAAATATTTTTACTATTTAAAATTTTCTACTTTAATATGTTTAAAAAATTTAATTTATTCCTGTGATTTCAAAGCTGAATTTTTAGCATCATTACTCCAGTTACATGATCCTTCAGTAATAATAACATCTAATATTCTGATTTGCCGCTCAAAAACATTTATTATTATTATTATTATTATTATTATTATTATTATTATATTATTATGTTGAAAACTGCTGTGTAGAACTGTTTCAGGTTTCTTTGGTGAAAAGAAAGCTCAGAAGAACAGCATTTATCTGAAATAAAAACCTTTTTGTAACATTACAGATGTCTTTATCATCACTTTTGATCAATTGAAAGCATCCTTTTTAAATAAAAGTATTAATTAATTTCTATAGTTTTAATTTAAATATAGTGACACTGAAGACTGGAGTAATGATGCTGAAAATTTAGCTTTGATCAAGGGAATAAATTACATTTTAAAATATATTCAAACAGAAAACAGTTATATTAAATAGTAAAAATATTTTACTGTTTTTGCTGTACTTTGGATCAAATAAATGCAGGCTTGGTGAGCAAAAGAGAACTCTTTAAAAAAAAAAACATAAAAAATCTTTTATAATAAACTTATAATAAACTTTTGACTGGTAGTATATATAATTTGCAATTAACAAAATATATTTTAGGTATTTTAAATTATAGTTTTAATTCATAAAATAAATAAGTGAATAAATAAATTTGGTACAACACAAAAATGGTAACTGAAAATGAACATTTAACCCTTTTAAAAATTCATTATAGGTTATATTTGTAATTTATAAAACAAATAAAATATAAACAAATAAAAAAATAATTAAATAATTAATCAATCCATCTCAACTGTGAAAAATCTCCCATACAAAGAGGACAAATACTTTTGTTAAAACATAGCAAGTAGATTCGACTCATATTAAATAAATGAAACATTTTTCACTTTTAGGTATATACAAAAGAACCTGTGTTGCCAAGTCCGTTGTTTTCCCGCAGAATTGGGCTACTTTAACACTGTTGCTGCAAGCTTTTTTTCATGTCTGCGGGTTGAAGTAAGCAAAAACAAGATACTTAGCACATGAAATGTGAATTTTACCAAGAGAACCCTGCCCAAAAATGTACATTTTACCTCCCGGAAAGCGATTTTTACTGGGGGACCCCTCTCGAAATGCGACTGGGCCAGTTTCGAGTTGCAATTGGGCGGGTTTTGTTGTGAAAACCTGGCAACCCTGCAAAGAACGTTATGTAGCAAGCTGACTGTTATATATACTGCATTTATCCTTTACCCATTTAATATAACAGTTTATTAATAAAATATGACGTGCAAAGATGTCTCTTCTCTAGAGCTTTCAGCTAAATTCAGGTGGTCTAATTTGGCCTGTTCTGTGTTGGCAAAACAAGCACATCTTTAATATTGTACAGCTGATTAGTTATGCATGATGTGTCTGGCTGTGTCACAATGTGTCACGCTCTGTCCAGACTACTAAAACTGCGTGACAGTGTGTTTTGCTTGTGCCAAAACCGCAAAGGCCCACTTTCAAAGTGGCATCCTTTTGATCAGTGCAGCGACTGTGAAACATCTAAACCGCACCTCACTGTCCTCATCCACAAGCTACCTAAACCACAAAGATACAGACACATCGCGTTTGCTCCTTGTATCAACATCCATCTCGGATGATCGAACCCAGAGGACAATGATTGTAAACAAGGTCCAAAATGTCTTTTGATCCGATCACACAGTGCAAACTGCGTCCTGACACACACCCATCTGAAGTTTTAATACCGTAATCGACTAAAATTATAATGCAACAAAACATGTTTATGGCGCAGATCTTTTTTTCTATACTTCCTTTCTTGATATTGGATATATAAAATCATTATGTAATCAAATATGTGATATTTGTAGAAATAGCAAACAATCCATTGTATGGGTCTAAATTATCTATTTTTCTTTTATGACAAAAATCATTATTATATTAAGTAAAGATCATGTTCCATAAAACTATTTAGCAAATTTCCTACCATAAATCAAAACTTAATTTTTGATTAGTAATATGCATCGCTAAGAACTTCATTTGGACTTTAAAGGCGATTTTCTCAATATTTAGATTTTTTGCACCCTTAGATTCCAGATTTTCTAATAGTTGCATCTTGGACAAATATTGTCCTATCTTAACAAACCATACATCAATGGAAAGCTTATTTATTTACTTATTTATTGACATCTTAGATACAAACCCTTATGACTAGTTTTGTGTTTTAGGGTCACATATAAAATTAGGCACCGCTATGAATATCATATTTAATGCGTCAATCCATCAAAACTTCTCTTATTAATCTTATTTTTCCTTGCCATTATTGCTGAAAATGTCTGTGGAATTCTCCAAGGAGCATTAATATTTATGTATTAAAATGTTTATTTGTAAATATTTTGTGCATAAATATTGTGGTTTATGGTGAAAGATCAAATAAATATAAAATATATTTTTCAAATACAGTAAAAAAAAAATAGGGAAAACCTTTTGATTGTTTTAAATAGATTTGTGTATTTACTGTACATTACATTTACATACAGATTTAACATTCTGAAAATACAGCAAATGTTTGATTCAAATGTCGGTTGTTCTGTTCAAGTATTCATTTAAAGAAATGACTACTTTTATTCAGAAAAGATTTTTATTGATGTTGTTATTTTTAGCCTTTTCAGAAAGAAATCTTGAAAAAATGTATTATGATTTTCACCAAAATATTAAGTGAAAATATGAATATTAAAGTTGAACTGTTTTCAACATTGATTTTTTTGGGGACTCCATGAAGACGATTGAAAACTGTTATAGACAAAGACTATGACTAAAGACTAATATAAAATATTAAATAATGAAATTAATTACATGTTAATTTGTTTGTAATATTGAATTAGTAGTTTAAACAAACATAATCATTCCCCGTTAAAAATTGCTACTCCATTTAAATAAACCATAGAAAAAACAAACAAACAGAATTTCTATATAGGAGCTGAAAAATTTCCAGTTTTGCAAAAAAAAATATATATATTATAGTATTTAATATAATAATAACAGTAATAATACAAATAATACAATTGCTATTAAATTCTAAAATATGATGACAGGAATTTTCAAAGGATCAAAAAAATGTATTTATATATTATTATTTGTACTATTATTATTTAAAAATCGACAATTCTTAATACTTTCATTGTCATTATTTTATATAGTGTCTATTTTTAATTAGAGATCTACTTCTGATATACCTTTTAGATCTAAATATTGCATATTAAATATAAATATTTAATATTGCAACACTGATAATTTAGTATGAACAACACCCAAATAACCTTCAGCAATTCTGAATTAAAAAAACAAAACATGGCATTATTTGCTCTACATATTTATGAACAGTCTCACATAAAAATCTAAATGTAACATGCAGTTTTTTAAATTGCAATAATATTTTAGTGCAGATCAATGAATAATCGCGATTAATCGTGATTAATCACATCCAAAATAAACGTTTTTGAGTACATAATGTGTGTGTGTGTGTGTGTGTGTGTGTGTGTGTGTGTGTGTGTGTGTGTGTGTGTGTGTGTGTGTGTGTGCGTGTGTGTACTGTGTATATTTATTATGTATATATAAGTATACACGCATACATATATATTTTAAAAATATATGTTATGTTAATATATTAAATATATTTATATATAATATAAATTATATGAAAATAAATATATACATGTAAATATTTTCAAAAAATATACTGTATGTGTGCCTTTATACACATAATAAACATACACAGTACACACACATATATTATATAAACAAAAACGTTTATTTTGGATGCAATTAATCACGATTAATCACGCTTAATCATTGTCCAGCAGTAAATATTTTAAAATATTGACCTTTTTTAATTGTATTTGTGATCTAATAAATGCAGCCTTGTTTAAAAATCTTGATCAATATTAAAATAATTTCTACATAAAAAAAAAAAAGCCCAATCCCATAAAGCAACATATGTCGTCATTAATTAAAAGACTCTTTCCTCACAATCCAAACACGTTTGTGACAGGAGTCGCATGTTACTACCAGGTGTCAACAGCTGTTTTCGCCGACAACTTGTGACCAAATCACCTGAGACGGATGTTACTACCAGGTGTAAACGTGGCCTTACAAACGAAAACGAGAGAGAACTGCTGTAATCACACTCTTCCACAACACATAAACATGGTAAGACAGATGAAAGGAAGTCATGTGTCATGGAAGGGACAGCAAGCAGAAAACGAACGCAATGAAGCCAAGGCAAGCAGACTGGAGCGAGACGTCTTGAGAGAGATCGGTGAGAAAGACAGAGAGAGAGACAGGGTGCGAGAGTGACGGATGAAGCTGATGTACACAAACCAGAGAAAACTTCAGATCAAGCAAATTTCAAGGCAGTCCTGTCACTCTTTACCTGACGATCTCGCTTTCTTGATGCCAAAGACCAACTGATCTTGTGATTTGTAAGCTATATTTTGAAGGAGGGGAAGGAGGAGGAGAGGCATCGACCAAAAAGAAAGAAGAAATGTTAGATCAAGGTGTCATTTCTCCATATTACCACAGGAGAAGTGTCGAATGCACTCACTGCTTGGTTCTCCATGCGGGCGAAAATCACATTCAGCATCTGCGTGAGGGTGGCTTTGGCCGTGGTCTGGTTGATGAGGTTCTTACTGGCCAGATAGATGTTGTAGCACGTTCTTACGGCCTGCAGGACCGTACCTTCGTGGATCTCTATGTGCTGCGAGGTCACGGCTGTAAGCAAGGCCTGTTGGGGACGGGAGTGAAAAAGAAACAAACACAAATGTAACCACAGAGGACGTTAAGCCACAAGTGTAGCCATAAATCCTAGGAAAGTATTCGGACGTTGTGGAGAGTGTTATTATTTATTCGTTTAGCTGCAGGAATCTTGGTAAAGTTCAAAGAGATTAGGCTCGACATGTGGCCGTATGAAGGAATTCAGCAGCTTTCGGGAGCTGCGCTTGTCCTGCTACTCCACATTCCACAATGAGATTTGCAAAACAATGGCTTAGGCAAATGACGCTATGGAAATCTGAGCGCTACAGGTTTGGGCAGTTCTATATGGAGAATACGAGAGATCAACCTACATACTCAAACTGGAAAAAGACATGGTAATTTGATCAAAAATAAATAAACATAAAACTTTGTATTACACGTAATGTTGTTCTTGCATAATTTGAATTATAAGTGAAATGTGGGAGTGCTTTGTTTGCAGTTTTTTTTAACCTCCAGGCTCCAGGAAGACAACTGGAAACTAAGCACTGAAATATATACTTCCAACAGTTTTGCCAAGAAAATTCCTTTCTGCCATAATAAATTAGAATTGACTAATAATATATTATTATAGCTTTAATATATTATTAATAATAATAATAATAATAATGTAAATTATAATTGAATTCTAAAATATGGTGACGGAAAGGATTTTTAAATGATTAAAACTTTAACTTAATTTTTTTGCAGAAATGTTATACTATTAGTGTTAGTAGTATTTTTATTAAAATTCTTAGAGTCATTAATAATTATTTATTATTTAGATATACTTCTGAAATACCTTCTTAATGTCATTTAATATAATAATAATTTGCAGATACATCTCATACTTATTTATGATTATATCTATAATTATTATAAAAAAATGTAATATTTTTGTTATTAATTTTAGTGTCATTAATAATTATTATTTAATTAGAGATGTACTTCTGATATATCCTCTTGATGTAATTTAATATAATAATAATATTATTATTATAAAATAAATTGTATTTATACATTTTTATTTTTATCAATATAAAATAATTTTATTACTTTTATTATTATTATTATTTTATATTATTATTATTATTATATTACTAATATTTAAAAATGTATTTTTATTATGCTTAAGGTCAATAATAATTATTATTATAAAATAATAATAATTATAATTTTAGTGTCATTAATAATAATAATTATAAAATAAAATACATATTTATAAATATATTTTTACATTTTTTATTAATATTATTATTATTATTAAAAAATATAATATTTTTATTATTATTTTTAGTGTCATTAATAATTATTTAATTAGAGATGTACTTCTGATATACTTTCTTGATGTAATTTAATATAATAATAATAATTATTATATTATTATTTAATACATAATAATAATAATAATAATAATAATAATAATAATAATAGTATTATTCAATTCTAAATTATGATGACAGAAAGGGATTTTCAAATTAAGACATTGCAGAAATGTCATGCTATTATTAGTATTATATTTGTTTTATTACTTTTATTATTATTTTTTAGTGTCATTAATAATTATTTAATTAGAGATGTACTTCTGATATACCTTCTTGATGTACTTTAATATAATAATAATAATAATAATAATAATAATAATAATAATAATACTTTAATACATAATAATAATAAAAATAATATTTTTAAATTCTAAATAATAACAGAAAGGGATTTTTAAACGATTAAGGCCATTTTTGCAGAAATGTCATGATATTATTATTACATTGTTTTTATTTTATTATTTTTTGTCGTCATTATTAATTATTATTCAAACTTCTTGATGTACTTTTTTTTTTGGTGTTTTCTCCTTTTTTATTAGGACAGGACAGTATTTAAGACAGGAAGTGAAATGGGAAAGAGAGAGAAGGGGGACGGGATTGAAAAAAGGTCTGCAAGATGGAACTCAAACTCGGGACAGGCGAAGCGCAAAAGCACTATAGTACAGAAACCAAAACACAGCATCATTTGCTCTGCATCTTTATGAGCAATCTCACATAAAAAAATATTTGACCTTTATAATTTGCAACTGGACGCCTTCATCCGTCTGCGGTCCTTGGAAACAGCCACATATAGTCTCTATGATCCTGTCGATGAGCTTTTTTCCGGGGGTGGTGTTGTCTGGAGCGCTGCCCGTCAGGTGACCATATGCTATGAGTTTCTAGAAAAATCACAAACACAGTGAATGAGATGAAACGTCCCCATCGTAAATGAGAAGCATCCTGACATGAGCGTGTTGTAGGGCGCTGACCTGTAAACAGTCTAGAGAGGTGATGACGATGCGCGGACATTTGGACTGACAGGCCAACTCAAACGGCAGGAAGTACTTATCTGCTTCAATGAAGTTGGTCTTGGATTTGATCGGCGGCAAAGTACTGGAACTTGACTTGTTGTCTCCAGCCGGTGGGCTGCAAAACAAAAACAAAGACGTCAATCAGTCTAACCGAAAAGGAGCTTACACTTACACATTAAGTGTATTTTTTAATACACTAAACCCTTTAGTTCCAGTAGGAGAAAGCCCTTGAATCTTTTTATATATCCACACTGCAGTGGATGTGACCTAGACTGCAAACTCTCGCTTTATATCCAGCCACTCTATCAGCTCAAGATGAGCAACGGATCTGGAGACATGCCAGGCCAATCTGGTTCTGCTGTGTGTTAGCTAGGACAAGCTTTACGATTTTCTTCAGCAAGACGAGTTGATGAGTGCAGTGGGACAGAGGGAAGAGATTGAAGTTGAGTGAAGAGAGAGAAAGAGAGAGTGATGAAGGGTAAGGGTGTGTTCACACTTGTCATGTTTGGTTCAATTAAAACGAACTCTGGTGCGATGACTTTGTTAGTGCGGATCATTTGAGTAAGTGTGAACGCTGCCATCCGAACCCTGGTGCGCACCAAACAAACGGACAGAGATCATTAAACAGATAGGTCTTGGCCCACTTCCAAATGAACTCTGGTGCGATTCGAATTAAATATGAACGCAACATGGACCACTTCTAAACGAAACAAAAACAGAAGTAATGACAAGATGCGACACTACGCGACTTGATTTCATGAAGGGAACAAGCGGTGTATCCAAAACAAAACGAGCCTTTTATGAGCTTTTTGTGACTTCGCAGGTGGTGAAAATAAAATCATATGCACGCAACAATGAGCTTTAAGTCAAACGCACCTTTTCCTTTTGTTTGGAGTGTTCGGTGAGTTCGATCACAAAATACACGTCATTCAACCCAACAAAATCAGGTTGTAAACATATTAGCATTCCCCTAAGTTCGATATCTTTAGGTTCACTGTCAAAAATGCCAGTGTGAACGCTAAGCAGACCAGGACCAAATTAATCATTTTCCTTTTTGGTCCGGACCAAATGAACCGAACAACAAGTGTGAACACACCCTAAAATGATATGATGCAAAAGGAGAGAGTGACAAAGTGCAAAGCAGTGGAAGAGAAAGATGCCGTCAGTATTTGTTAAAGCTTGGTTTTTACACAAACTTCATGATTCAATTCAACTCTGATACACAAACTTGCAATTAGATTCAATTCTGGATTCAATATTGATTATTTTGGTACAGTATATGCCAAATTTTCTCAAGGAAATAAAATCTGGTACTGGTACTACATTCAGTCAGTTGGTACAACATTACAATAATATTGAAGGTTAAAATATAGGGTTGCCCCCTAATAGTCATTTGAGACTAGGTCGACCAAAATTTTATTAGTCGCTTAGCCGCAGAAAAAAAAATTCCACAGGAAGTGGCAAAGTCACGCAGTGCATGACGGACAAATCATTAATGGCTGGTCTATGTGGTAATATAGTACATTGGGCAGGACATCCAAATGTTCACCTCTCATTCATCGACCACAAATATGGCTTTTCATCTGAAAGATGCATGTACAGTAGTGGAAACTTTACTTGGCCGCTCAATCTAATGTTAACCTAGAAAAATGTGCGCTAATTCAAGCATCTGTGCGGAGTGTGGCAGCTGAAGAGTAGCGCGCTCAAAGCATGAGAGATGGAGGCGCCAGTGCGGTCACTTGTACTTAAAATACTCCGTCATTTTCGTCATAAAGATAAAAGTAATACATCTTTTGAATCTTTAAAGACTCTACGTTTATTTGTGTGCACTCACTATAACAACAAAACGGCGTGCTTTTGTAAAATAATGAAAGCAAACAGAATGCGCTTTTTGTCGCCTCGGTCTTTGTGAACCTGAGTGCGAAACTTTGAAAGTCTGTGTATACTTGCCTTACAGACATGAAAATATCTATAGAGCGGGAAAGGTCTACTTTTAAATGAACCAATTTAAATAGAAAACAATATTCTCAGATTATGTAATTTGTATGAAAGTTGTATGTATTTATCAAAAAAATTATTAAAACGTTAATGCAGTCTCCTTGCTGTTTTTCCCATGATGCATTTATAATTATTAGATCTGACGGTGCACTGCGGCACGCTTTTTTTTTTTTTTTTTTGCATGTGCTTGAGCGCTATGTAAGCAATTAAAGGCTCATTTTTATGATTTACATGATTTATTAATAAACGTGCGACTAACAGTCGACTAATGCTTAAAATGAACAACTACTAGTCGACCAGAAAAAAAAACTTTAGTTGAGGGCAGCTCTATTAAAATTAACTGATTTGGATAGAAATTCTTAAATTACACTCAATTAAGAAAGTTACAATCACATAATTAAATTTCTGCTCCAATTCGGTTTTTGAAATATAAACATTTAAATTAGCCTGGCTAACGCCAAACCACGTCATGACAACGTCATGATTCGTGGTCTGGGAACCACATGTTCATTTTCTCGTATTTGAGGCGTGGTTTATGAATGCCCAGAGCCGTTTATTGGGCGCTACAAATGTCTATCAAATGCGCCTGTGTGTAGCTCATAGCCAATCGTTTCAATTATACCGGATGACGTATGTAGAGTGTTAGGGTGATTAACGCTAAGCCCCATTGCCTTAGCCACTAACGGGGTTAGTCGATATATGAGGCTCTTGCCAAAGCCTGTTGGTAGCACGGCAAAAACATCCTTCTTGGTTATGAAATGGTTAAAAGCCAAAAGTTGCTCTTTTTTCAAAATAAACTTGCATTCTAAACAAATATAGTCATAAACAAACTGCTTCAGTGAGTCGCATAGAAGGCGTCATCATCTTGCTGCTCCCTCCCCATTCTGTGATTGGTTCCCTATCTGAGGTGAAAATTTGGTCCATGGACTCCAGGCTGCCTAGCAGCGTGAATAAAATCACGCTGCGCGCAAGGCAGCATGGGAAAACCCAGGCTACATTTAAATGGTGGCTGTCATAAAAACTTGAAGGATTTATTCAAACAAAAATTAACGCGTTAAAACAGTAAAAATATAATGAATATGTTATATGGTGCACATATTTAGCAAAATGTTCCTCCCTAGAGTTCATTTTTTTAGCTGACTAACGAGTTTGTGGTCACGAATATGTTTTTCTGAGGTAAATGTGACGTTACTTGACATATTGTTTCCGAGATATTACACTGACGTACTTCCGTGGTTGAAACACTGACTGAGCAATAACATGAGACATGATATGGATTTCGGTAAGTTGGACTCTTTTTAACATACTTTCGAATGTTTATTTTGTGCTATAACTGGTATTAAAGCGGAGGAGATAATCAGCTCACACAGGCGTCATGTACCAGAATGTACGGAACTTGAAATCTGAGACTTTCATATCAAAAGTAACAAAGCACAAAGCTTATTCCAATTTATTGGATGGAAAGTGCGCTACTATGTTCATTTCAATAACTGAAAACAATCTAGACTAATCGATTCTTGGGATTTAAGAATCAATATTGTTTTGTAAAAATGAGAATCAATTAAAATCGAGAAACCGATATGTTGCACCCAGCTCTATTATTCGCACTATATAGTATATGAGATACGATAAAATTATGACTGCTTTTTTAATGTTGATTATGCTTACGTCTTTTTGGGGACTTACAAGTTCAAAAATGAATTTGAAAACAATGTTTTTTAAAGATCTGCGGTGTTAAATCTGACTTGTAAAAATGACTCACAACTCTGTGAAGGAGACTGAGGTAAACAGCTCTGAATGATTTACTGACTTAATGAGTCTGATTCAAACCATTAACTTGCAAACATAAAGCTGTTTTGTGAATCTGACTCACCAAAAACAGCTCTCCAAAAGAGTAAATTATTCATAATTAATTTTTCAACAAATTTGCAGCTCATATTTTAGCACGTCATCCATCCAGCTAATTGTTTACAAAAACAAACAGACAGCACAAAAATGCTGTCCATTTCATGAGAAAACATGCTTTCTAAAACACTGTTCTTTTTAATGAATCAAATGAATAATTTGGCAAATCACAGACAAATAAAAAATAACAAAATATTGTATATTGCATAATAACAAAACAAAATATTGTACTATGTACCAAATTGCTACCTTATCGAAATTTTGGAGTGATTCACTGACTGAATGAGTTTGATTCAAACTGCTAACAAACAAACAATCAAACAAGACTGTTTTGTGAATCTTTTTGACTGACTCAGATATTTATTAAAAATATGAAGGTCATATTTTAGTGTTTATCATCCAACCAGCTTACTGTACGCAAAAAACAAACAGCATAAAAACAAGAACCTGCAAACTTGCTTTTCAAAGTCCTGTTCTTTTAAATCAATCAAACGAACCGTTTGGCGAATCTAACACAGAAAACGAAATATTGCAGGAAAACTGTCCCAAATTACTACCTTAGGTGAAAGTACACACTTTTACACTGCCATGTTGTATTTCTGTGGCTATGTGTTAGCTGGCTAGTCTCAGGCTGAGTCAGCGGGAGGCTGCTACAGTATAATACAGCTTTTCCCATTGGTTCGACTCTTTCTCCCTCCTCCCCCCTCTTCATTTCTCCTTCATTCAATCTCATTAATCTGTCTGTGGAGGGATTAGCCAGCTCATATTTTTAATTGACATAAATTGAGCTGTAGCCAGGCTACGAGGGAAAAGACTAGAGCTCCGCCGGGTTCAGAGATTACCGCACACATCTCTCATTTAGCTTGAACTCTCACTGTTTCTCTCTCAGCCCTCACCAAAACAAACCCTCCAGAGGATTCATTTTTCCATAGAGTTAAACCAAGTCGCTAATCAGCCAGAGCACAAAGAGCGCCGTAAGCATGGTGCAACAGCGAGACATCTAGGAAAGAGAGAATCATCTAGAGACGTTTTAAAAGATTCAATACAAGATCTATCAAGAACATTTGTGGCTAACCGACCAAATATTTTCAAATGTGCTTCAATTTGTAAAAGCATAATGTGTTTACAAAGGACGACGGTGAGGCAAGAGAAAAAGCTGAATTATTCATCTCACATTTTTGTGTTTATCATCTATTTTTACATCGCTTAGCATGGTCATGTGTTGATATTCATATAGTTTTGCACATATATTAATTTGCATAAGTCTATCAGTGTGTACTGTAATGTTTATTTCCAAGTGCATTTCTGAAAATTCTCAACGGGGTTCAGTGAAAATAATTTTTTGCTGTAATCGACATTATACCACGTGTGCAGTTGATAGAGATGAGCACTGAACCAGAAGATTCCTGATAAATATCTTAAAAGGACGAATACTGACATTTGACATTTTCTAAATCTTAAATGTCTAAAAAAGTTATATAAATAAATAAAAACGCTGATGTGACATTGTAT
>NC_133384.1:19004371-19102844 GCF_049309525.1 Garra rufa
ATTTTATAATAAATTTACTTTTATATTTATTTTATTTATTTTCAGTACATTTTCAGTATTGTTTTTTGAAAATTTATTTAAATATTAATAGTATTACAATTACAACTACATTATTATATTGTAATATATATAATAGAAATTCACATTTTAAGTTTCCAAACTCAATACGATGTGGGGGGAACTACCATGAAATAATAAGCAATAAATATACTATTATTATTACCATTAACATATTTGTAATCAATATTATATATTTTTATATTTATTAATAAATATATTTTTTTAACTGCATAAACGTGGAGCACGACCAGAACAGTCTAGATCTTGCTGTTCTTAAAGGTTTGTTAGAAAATAAAACTTTGTCTTTGTCATATGGATTTACTGAACTTTTTTGAAACACTAAATTTATATTTCTATGACAATCTGCAGTTAAAGATTCAGATTCACAAAGAGCTTTGCTGTGATAAATGGTGTTTTAATTAAAACTAATACTAAAAATAGAGCTATTTTTGGAAGGAGCGCTTCTTCACTTCAAAACAGAAATCTGTAAACAACAAAGGAAAGACACCAAAAGACATGGATGTGAAAGCGAGACAGATGGGGTGAAGCAGGTGAGCTGCGAATTAATGGATGTAGAGGGTGAATGAACGCTGTCCCTAGGAGACGTCTGAGATGAAGGGCTGAGAGAGGTGAGGCAGGGGCTCAGAACGGGCTGCCCCGGCCCTGCAGAAAGCCCTGAGCACAGTACGTCTCATTCCTGTGTCCTAGTCACACAGCAAGGTCTCCAAGCACATTAACAACACAGGCTGCGAGGGGTGTTTTTAACCGGCAACTGAACACACACTCACAAATCACAATGAGGGCAGGGCAGGGCAGCAGCCAAAACACAAAGGGGCCGCATGTGGTTACTCTCTGGAAAATGTCAGCGCTGCATTACAAGCATTGAACCTGACAACAATAAAAGGGGGATTTTGAAATACATGTTCAATATCTCTACAGCTGGGGTGTGGCATGAGATATCGACTTACCTTAATTTCTCAGATTCCTCCTTGATTTCCTCTGTAAAAGAAAAAGAAATAGGCACATGAGTGTGGTATAAAGAAACTGAATAAATAAATGAATCAACCACCCAGTAGGGACTAATGCGGTTGAATTAAAGCCAGCTATAAATATGGACTTAATCAGACGGGTGGCTGACTTGTTTACCATCTACTGCGAGGACAACACAAGAGTTCAAGAAGAGCTCTTAAGATAAAATATAGCATTAAGCGAATCAGTTTTCTTAAACATAATAAAAAAAAAAAGAATATTTATATATACAGAATTTAGGTATGGATATAAGGCTATATTTACACAAGTGCATTCTCATTTTAAAATAAAAAATGATCCTCATCTGGCATTGAAAACAAGGGCTTACATTGACTATGATTGTATTGTGGATTATTTTAAACAATCATTCAATCTTAGGCCCCGTTTAGTGTGTATTCATTTGTAAACGGTGTCTCCATTTTGGTCTGTTTACACTGAAAAGCACCCCGCAGTTTTTAAACTATAACAGGGTCTGCAGCATATTCAAAAGTCTCCATTTCGGTCCACTGACACCAAAACTGAATCCTGCAGTTTTCAAACTAAAACGGGGTCTGCAGTGTTTTCGAAAGTCTCTATTTTGGTCTGTTTACACTGAAACGCAATCCTGATGTTTTCAGAATAAAACGGGGTCTGCAGCGTTTTTGAAAGTCTCCATTTTGGTCCGTTTACACTGAAATGCAAAATTTTTGTCAGCTTGACAGGACCATACAAAGTTGTGTATCTTGTATTAGAGGATTAAAAATTAGGTGCTTTAAGTACAATTCTCTCATACTGACCACTGGATGTTCAACAAAGAACTCTCTGAGGATTTGAGAATTAGAATTGTTGCTCTCCACAAGGATGGCCAACGCTATTAGAGGTTTAGTAACACCCTGAAACTGAGTTACACTACAGTGGTCAGGGGGTCATACAGAGGTTTTCCAAGATGGGTTCCATCTGGAACAGGCCTTGCAAGGGTCGATCAATGAAGTTTAGCACTCGTTCTGCGCGTCAGGAGTGGAACCTGGCTTCAAAAAACAGATGCATGAGTGCTGCCAGCATTGCTTTAAAGGTTGCAGAAGTACAGAATACAGGGGTCTGCAGTGTTTTCAAAAGTCTCCGTTTTGGTCAGTTTAAACTGAAACATAACTCGCAGATTTCAAACTAAAACAGGGTCTGCAGCTTTTTCGAAAGTCTCTATTTTGGTCTGTTTACACTGAAACGCAATCCTGATGTTTTCAGAATAAAACGGGGTCTGCAGCGTTTTTGAAAGTCTCCATTTTGGTCCGTTTACACTGAAATGCAACCCAGCTATTTTTAAACTAAAACGGGTCTGCAGCATTTTCAAAATTGTCCATTTTGGTCCGTTTACACTGAAATGCAATACAGGGGTTTTCTAACTAAAACAGGGTCTGCAGCTTTTTCGGATGTCTCCATTTTGGTCCGTTTACACTGAAACGCAATCCTGATGTTTTCAGAATAAAACGGGGTCTGCAGCGTTTTTGAAAGTCTCCATTTTGGTCCGTTTACACTGAAATGCAACCCAGCTATTTTTAAACTAAAACGGGTCTGCAGCATTTTCAAAATTGTCCATTTTGGTCCGTTTACACTGAAATGCAATCCTGCAGTTTTCTAACTAAAACAGGGTCTGCAGCTTTTTCGGATGTCTCCATTTTGGTCCGTTTACACTGAAACGCAACCCTGCAGTTTTCAAACTAAATCGGGCTCTGCATCGTTATCGAAAGTTTCTGTTTTGGTCAGTTTACACTGAAATGCCACTCTGGAGTTTTCAAACCAAACGGGGTCTGCAGTGTATTTGAAAGTCTCCATTTTGGTACGTTTACACTAAAAAGCAACCCCACAGTTTTCTAACTAAAATGGGGTCTGCAGCATTATCTAAAATCTCAGTTTTGGTCCGTTGACACTGAAACGTAACTCCGTAATTTTCAAAAATCTAATGCTGAGTATACATTAGAGTGAGTCAGTTGGTACTCTATTACTATAATATTGAATTGGTTAAAATGAATTCATTTGTATACAAATGCTTAAATTACACTCAATTAAGTTTTTAAAATGATAATGTTACAATTACATTAGTGTTGGGCGATATGCTCAATTTTCATATCGTCCTATCGTCAGCCTGTGAGATCGCCGATACACGATACTATCGTGCTAATTCATTTAATAATATGTAAATATGTCAATATGTAATAAATTCCTTATTCGTTTTGTAAGGGTAGTGCATGTGACTTGTGACACAGTTGTGCATGTACAGAGCGCTGACGGTAGTTCTGCCAGAGTTTACTTTCGGTTTCATTCTCTGCCATCTTCAGGGAGCGGTAAATGTGTGTGCCTGAATGTAAATGAATGTATCTTTCTATACCCGTCATATTGTGATAATGTTACCGCTGTATGTCTGATCTTTGTCATCAGTTCATGTTGTAGTTCAGTTCATATAGAATGTGGAGAAGCGATGCGCGTGTAATTCACGTGCATATGTTTAGCGCCATTTAATCGCATCGTAATTCTAGTTAACGCATATAGATGTTACTGAGGTGAATGTTTCTACTATATACAGACGGATTCTCATATCGTATTTAATTCAGCCTAAACCACATTTTACTACCTCTGTTATCCTAATGACTGTCTAACCTTAAATCTTCATGATGAATAAATCTCTTACCAATTTTCACTGCACACATTTGTGGCGCGACGCGGCCACTCTATGCTTGTGTGTAGTTTCTGAGGCATCTTAGAACTGGCTCTCCGCGCTGCATCGTTAGGTGCCTTTTTGACGCATAATAATAATAATAATCGTCTTACTATCGTCAAAGGCATCAGCAACAGGCGATATCTCTGACTATCGTCGATACACGATACTATCGTCTATCGGCACAACCCTAAATTACATTGTATATTTCTACTGCAGTTCGTTTTTTGGATATATAAACATATAAATAGTTGCTGTCATAAAAACTTGGCATATTTATTTATAGAATCAATATCATTTGAATTAAAGTTGAAAGCATAATTAAATCAGCCAAAATATTTAATAACCAAAACGCAAGGGCTCAATGACACCAAACGCACAGACAGCTCCCTCAGAACATATTCTGTCGAGAGGTATTTTCACTGCTAACGCTAAAGAATTTAATTACACATGCACCCTTTAACACCTCTTCCTCTGAAACCAGTCATTAAACGCATCAGAAATGCATTCAGAGTGTTGAAAAATGTACTAACGAGAAGCACAGAGTCGGAGGTACTCGCTGCAAACTTCTGAAAGCGTCTGCATAACATAAATTAGACTTGAAATCAGCTTTAACACCTGGATTCATTAGCGTACAAGCACTTTGCGCCGACACGCGTCGGTCATGCAGTTCCTCGCAGGTCAGGATATCTGACTACTTCAATCTGTGCTGGTGTTTTCAAAGTAGTTTGGATTGAATATGTTTATTCTGAACAAGAGCCTCTGGTCTCAGCGAGCAGCTGCAGTCATGAATGACTAAGTGCTCGGCACGGGAACAATGTAATACTGTAGAAAGAGCACTCTCCTTCCTTCTCTCGGCAGTAAACAATGACGAGTATAGCAGCATAATGACATCTACACGCTCTGCTGACAGACAGCCCTCCAACACACTGAACACGGACTGAATATCGAGCACTGGTGTCTGCTTACCCTCACATATAGATGAATCACTGTTAAAGCTACAAAGTTACTTATTTTGACATACTTTTGTAGGCTATTTGTCCGTCAGAGATGCGTCTCTCTGTGATCGCTTGAAATTTTAAATTAATAAGGCTTTGGGTTGAAGCAACCCCAGTAATTTTTTAGCTGCTGAAAATACTAGTGTTATAATAATTTTGGCCACCACTGTACAGTATGTCACAAAAGTGAGTACACCCCTCAAATTTCAGCAACCATTCTGGTATATCTTCTCCAATGACAATACTATAGAAATGAAACTTGGATACATTTTAGAGTAGTCAATGTGCAGCTTGTATAGCAGTATAGATTTACTGTCCTCTGAAAATAACTCAACATACAGCCATTATTGTCAAAATAGCTGGCAACAAAAGTGAGTACACCCTAAGTGATAACGGCAGTATGTTGTTTAACCATGCGAAGCCACATGTCCTATTCATCATGTTTATGTTTTTGTCAGCTTGACAGGACCATACAAAGTTGTGTATCTTGTAATAGAGGATTAAAAATCAGGTGCTTTAAGTACAATTCTCTCATACTGACCACTGGATGTTCAACAAAGAACTCTCTGAGGATTTGAGAATTAGAATTGTTGCTCTCCACAAGGATGGCCAACGCTATTAGAGGTTTTGTAACACCCTGAAACTGAGTTACACTACAGTGGTCAGGGTCATACAGAGGTTTTCCAAGATGGGTTCCATCTGGAACAGGCCTTGCAAGGGTCGATCAACGAAGTTTAGCACTCGTTCTGTGCATCAGGAGTGGAACCTGGCTTCAAAAAAACGACGCATGAGTGCTGCCAGCATTGCTTTAAAGGTTGCAGAAGTAGGTCAGCTTGTCAGTGCTCAGACCATATGCCACATACTGCAACAAGTCGGTTTGCATAGGCGTTGTCCCAGAAGGAAGCCTCATCTGAAGCGGGCTCGCAAGAAAGTCCGCAAACAGTTTGCTGAAGACAACCTGTCCAAGAGCATGAATTACTGGAACCATGTCCTGTGGTCTGATGAGACTATAAGGTAAACTTGTTTGGCTCACTTAGATTGTACTCACTTTTGTTGCCAGCTATTTTGACAATAATGGCTGTGTGTTGTTGAGTAATTTTCAGGGGACAATAAATCTACACTGCTATACAAGCTGCACAATGACTACTCTAAAATATATCCAAGTTTCATTTCTATAGTATTGTCCCTTGAGAAGATATACTAAAATGCTAACTGAAATGTGAGGGGTGTACTCAGTGTTTTGTGAAATACTGTATATATTTTCCACTCTGACGAAATATTGTCCATACCCTTCAATACCATTCTTGGTTTACTGTGTAGTTTAGGTCTCTGACTGGTTTGATTAAACTAAAGGAGCGGTATAGTCGGTGTGTTCACCGCAGCGCAGGATGTAGATGGGTTTAATCAGTTTTAGTGGTAGACTGTCCCTGGTAAAACACGGAAACCATAGCCAGGGCTCTAGAGTGCGACCAATTTGGTCGCATGTGCGACCTAATTTCTCAATGGTGCGACTAAAAAAAATCAAAGGTTGCACCGGTGCGACTAGCCGTTCAAAGGGAAAAAACGAAACTCCTTCACTCTTAATGTCTCCCTGTTGCTCAACAACAGACACACATTAGACCCATATCGTGGTCTAAACCAATCAGAGATAAAGGACGGATCCCGCCCCCCCTCTGATTGTCCGTGGTCCAGATATTCCTGTGCGTGTGTGTACGTTTGAAAATGCATGTGATGCAGTCAGGATGTCTCTACATTGGCAAGCGTTTACAATGCCTCCTCCGCAAAAACACGGACTGGATCGCGGACTCCATTCATAAAAACCGAATTTACTATGGCGCGGAATGCCACGTAATACGCTGATTTCTGGAATGATAAATCAAAAGTTGGTCTGTCACTTAATTCAAATCGCGATATGGACTAGTGTCTATGAAAACTGAAAGGCAAAAAGACCGTTTAAAATGAATCCTGCATGTTCCATTCGCCTCTATGTATTAATGGTGGAGACGTGTCCCAGACAGCACACATACGTCGGGCCGATGTCGGCCCGTAAGCAGAACGTCGCGACGTAAACTCTAAGATCTAAAAAGGATCGGCCAGGCGTAGGCGGGTGTAATTTGGTCAGTGCTGTACTTTGCCAGCTCATCAAAGGTCGGCTCTGAGTCGGCTCACAACAGAAGGCCGATGCCGCGTTTTTCTGTTTGAACTTGTGCGGTTACTCGTCTCTTAGCAACCCACCAGAGAGATGGCGACTCCCCCGGCGACATCCGTGGCTTTCAGGTAAGTTTTCACTTGAGTTTAATTGGAAAAAATATATTATTTTGTTAATTTTGTGACACTTTATAACTAGTAAGGCGCTTGGTGCACTGTAGTACAGGTAAAAGACTTTGCGTGAGCCCTACTTGAGACTTTGGCTCGTTTCCAAATAAGGTTAACTTGTTTAGCTAACGCTTATGGATTTTATTTTACTGTGTTTCCAGCTGTTTCTCTGAGGGGACGAGCTAACGTTAGACACTGAGCAGCAAAAAGCTTAGTTCAGAGTTTGTTTTTAGTTTTTATTTCAGTAGTGTTACACTACTTTGTCCTAACTAACGTTTTTCGTCGTGTTTTTCACTCTGTTACAGGCTGCCAGAAAGTCTCCGTCTCTACGGTGAGCCAGCTAATATTGTTGTGGTTCCTTTTTAAACTAATAGTCTGTTGGATAATGATTGAATGAGACTAGATTGATAATGTAATGTTTCAATTCTAGATGTTTACTTTTGTAAATACTGCGTGACTTTGACGTATTTTAATATGTTGAATATCTAAGTTTACGCTGGAGAGGTTGCCATGGAAACGGGGCTGCAGCAAGACACCTGACACAAAACTCCGTCTCTCGCTGCTGTTGTCACTGCCTTTAGGTAAGTTTAGTGCTTAAAATCACACAATTAATACATAAAACTGTTCCTTACTTGTAATTGACGCGTTTCTATTGAATATTTACTTTGTAGAAATGGTTTAATGTCTTCGAAAAAGTCTGTTAGCATCTTACAGATGAAGTATGCTAACTCTAGAGATTGAGGTCTTGTTTATGAAACTTTTGGCTTTTTTGATGACAATTTGTCTATGGGTTATTGGAAGTAGTCTCATTTATTGAACCTTAATGGCTGCCAAGTTCAAATGCGTCTTGATCTTGTACGGTAAACGCATACTGACAAAATATGTTCTTTCAGGAGGACAGAAATAAAGCCTCCACAACAGAAGGGAAGCTCCAAGGTTTCAAAATGTTTTAAGAGAGGTGCTGACAGAAGCAGGAAATACAGGTGAACCGAAGAAGCTCATAAAAATAACTTTAAGCATTTTTCACAATATATTTATCCTATATAACCATGTGTCTGTTAATGTCTTTTACAAAATTAAATATTTAATTATTATAGTAATTTTAAGAAGCTTTTCACAGCCAAATGTAACTCTACTTAAAACTAAAAACATATTCTGTTATCTAATAGTATTTTTTTTTTTTTTTTTTGCATTTTACCTGTACTTTAACTTGTTTTCTTCTAATAAACCACCAACTGCATACTAAATATTGTGGTCTCTGTGACAAATGTTTTGTTCCTAGATTCTTCCACGATGATGGCCTGTGGCACATCAGCAGACTCAGAGTGAACCTTCTTCTCCAAAGTGCTGTAAACCATTGTCTAGTAAGTAAAATATCAAACATACACTACTGTTTCGTAAGTTTTGGTATGGTAAAGTCTCTTCTGCCCACCACAACTGTGTGTATTTGATAAATAATACAGTTAAACAGTAATATTGTGAAATTAATACAATTTAAAATGATTGTTTTCTATTTTAATATAGTTAGAGAAGTAATTTATTTATGTGATGCAAAGCTACATTTTCAGTATCTTTACTCCAGTCTTTAGGGTCACATGATCATTCAGAAATCATTAATCATGTGTTTGACTTAATGCAGGAGGATATTTTGATGAATAAAAAAAGTTTATTTTTTAATTTACAGCATTTGTTTGAAACATAAATGTTTCCTTTAACTTTTGATAATTGATAATGATAAGACATTGATAATTAGAAATTAAAAATATTTTTTGAGCAGCAAATCAGCATATTAGAATGATTTCTGAAGGATCATGTCACACTGAAGACTGGAGTAATGATGCTGAAAATGCAGCTTTGATAAAAAGAAATTTAATTTCACAATATATTCACAAAAATCTGTTGTTAAAGGGATGGTTCGAAGTAGAATTGACTTCATTGCTATGCACTCCGAAGCCCATGTAAATACCCCATCCAAAGTTTTTTTTACCTTAGTCAAACATTTATGGAGATATTAGAATTTTTCGAATTGCTTGTTACAGGAGTGAATGGTACATGTGATGTATCTCGTAAATTGCACCACTAAACATGCAAGTAATCTTACCAAACTTGTACAGTGGTGTAAATAGGTTATGTACTCACAAAACGCTGCATCGGAACATTTGTAAGTCCACCATGAGTGTTTTAAAAACACGTTTTAGCGGATCCCTACTAGTCTCAAAAACTACAAATGGCGACACGTCGACGTCACTTCCCTGGTTTGAAAAAAGCACGTAAAAGTTCTCCTACAAGTTGACATGCAGACAGATGTAGTAGGAGGACTTTAATGAGCTTTTTCCAAACCAGGGAAGTGATGTCGACTTGTAGTTTCTGAGACTAGTAGTTCTCGGGTAAAACGTGTTTTTAAAACACTCATGGTGGACTTACAAATGTTCCGATGCAGCGTTTTGTGAGTACATAACCTATTTACACTACTGTACAAGTTTGGTAAGATTACTTGCACGTTTAGTGGTGCAATTTACGAGATACATCACATGTACCATTCACTCCTGTAACAAGCAGTTTGAAAAACTCTAATATCCCCATAAATGTTCGACTAAGGTAAAAAAAACTCCGGATGGGGTATTTAGATGGGCTTCGGAGTGCATAGCAACGAAGTCAATTCTACTCCGAACCATCCCTTTAAATTGTAATAATATTTTACAATATTATTGTTTTTACTTCATTTTTGATCAAATAAATGCAGCCTTGGTGAGCAGAAGCGACTTATTTCAAAGACGTAAACTTTTGAGAGGAAGTGCACATTACAGTTATAATGTACCTCCCACTTACAGGGCTAGTTCACCTAAAAATGAAAATTCTGTCATTAATTACTCATGCCCATGTTGTTCCAAACCCGTAAGACCTCCGTTCATCTTCTGACCCTGCATAGACAGTGAGGGTGACCACCACAGTCAAGACAGAGAAGGGTAGTAATGACATTGTTAAAATTGTCCATGTGACATCTGTGGTTTAACTGTAATTTTATGAAACTATGAGAGTAATTTTGTGCACAAAAGAAACTAAATTTGTATTCTTGTAGCATCATAAAATGAAGGTTGAATCGCTGACGTCACATGGACTATTTTAATAATTCTTTTACTACCCTTCTGTGTCTTGACCGTGTCAGGGCCCTTGCTGTCTATGCAGGGTCAGAAAGCTCTCATATTTCATCCAAAACATCCTAATTTGTGATTTGAAGATGAACAAAGGTCTAACAGTTTTAGAATGACATGAGAGTGAGGAATTAATGACAGAATTATCATTTTTGGGTGAACTAACCCTTAAAATGATACTGTGGCATATGTAGTCCATTCTGTAGAGACTGTGTCTGTTCCGTGAATACTGAGGGCATATAATATTTTTACCTTTGCTTCTACAAAAATCATTATTGTGATTAAACCAGATCACAATAAGCACAAATACAGGCATTAATACTTGGCCTGTAATGAGGTTACAAAACTCTGATAATAAAAAATTGATAATAGTGAGGATATACCAAAATCCACTAAAGTATAAGTTGCAACATTTTTGTATTTAATTATTTAACTTTAAAACAGTCTTTCTGATAATGTCCATGGGTCAGGTACAATCTTTTTGTTTAAATTAATTAAAAATACACATTTTTAGCAAAGCATTCATATAACATTGCACTACAGTTATATGTAATTTAAATAAATCATCTTTGGTCTGAAATAATATGAACAGCTGCTATACTAATCTTTCTCCTTTTGCTTTCCTGTTTCTTTCTCTGGATGCCCATCCCAAGGTTACCAGAGGTTACGCCAGTTCAACATCGGATCCAGCCTTACTTGTGAAGACTTCAGAAGACGGCAACACTCAAGTTTTCAGATGATGCCAGCTGTACATGGACATACAAAACTGTGAAATATTATCCTTATATTGCCTTTAAGGGTATCAATTTTCAACCCGCTTTGTATTATTGCAGTGTTTCTAATATCTGTAAATGAGTTATGTGTACCTATAAATCCCTTTTTACTTATACTGTAAGCAACACTCTGCAGGATGACTCATAATGAAATGATGAGTTTTGACAAAAACACTTTTTGCATCAACAAAATGACAAAATACTGTGTTTTGCGTCATGCAGTAGAGATTTGCTGACAAATAAACAGGGTATCTCTGAGAAAGAATAAACAACTTTTATATATATTAACAACTTTGTAACATACAAAGTGGATTAAAAATTGTTGAACTTACCCTTTAATAATGTTAAAGGATTGTGTTTAACTGAACACTTCACTAGATACTTTAGTAAGGTTTTATTAGAAAAGATTTTAAAATTTGTATCATATAACTTAAAACATTTTAACTGCTTGTTTGCTCGGTTTTTATTTTGTTGTAATATTGTACATCGGTTTTTGCCATGAAGATAGATTAGATTCTGATGTGGCAATGAAAATAGATAATTACCTTTATCTTTGAGCTGCTGTCATATGGACATTTCTTTGTTGCTAAAAGATCTTTCCCAGTAAGTCTCAATCACCTCTGGCTGATTAAAGTTTTTTTTTTTTTTTTTTACATTGTAACCTTGGAAAAATGGATTTTCTGTAAACCTACTTTGAAATGATAAGTATTATGAAATGTGTATATAATTATAGAGCAGTTAACCATGTTTTTTCAGTAGCAAAACTGTAGCAACTATAAGTATAGTAAACAAGTTTTTTTTTTTTTTTAGTTCATAAGGTTTTGATGCCATGGTTCTACTATAGTTGAATTGTAGTAATACTACAGTAAAACTGTGTTAAGCATGACTGTATGTCATAATAATAACATAATAAATGTGGTTGCTATGGTTTTACTGCAAATACTGTAGTAATGGTTAGTTTTGTACTTACTGTGGTTTTAATGCAACAGTCATTGTTAAACGGTTATTGTAGAAAAAATATTGATTTAGTTTTTACTATGGTTTTACTGCAAATGCTGTGGTTAATCTTTGAAAGAGTGAATGATTCTCATTTGTATGTCACTTTTGATACAAATATATCTGATAAATGTAAATGTATTTGTATGTTTAATGTCTACCTTGAAAATGTTAATAAACAAGCAACCGTTATTGAGTGGTGTCGTGTGTATTGTTTTATTATAAACCAGCGGCTCCTGCCGCGGGTGGTACGTGAGAATAGGAATGAGAGAAACGCCGGTGAACCGCGCCCACGCAGAGCAGCGGGGATTTAAAGCTGCATCGGCCGAATGTCGGCCGGACAGCATTTGCGATTAAATGCCGACATCGCGGCGACGTCTTGCCGATTAGCAAACGATCTCGCAGCGACATCGCGCCGATGGAATTTTGTAAGTCGGGACGACGTCGGCCCAACGTATGTGTGCTATCTGGGGTATTTTTTTTAACTCCACGCGTATAGGCTACTGAAGCACGCGTGACGCTCCCGCTAATTTTTGGCATTTGCATCTCACATGAACAGATAAACTCAATCTCCAAACCTACGGTGTCACTTTTACTGTTTCATTTGAGAAAGCATCATATCATACTGTACACACAGAAACTTCACGGAAACCTGTCAAAATAAAAGTACGGTTTAACATGAAACAAAACAATATTAGTCCTGTATTACTTTTGTACAGTATAACGTAGGTGTTTATATATTCCTATTTATAAATCATATATATGTTTGCCAAAAATTAAAAAGGTTTATTTTTCATTTGATTAAAAATAAAAACATGTTTATGCTTTCATTTGATTATGAGAAAAATTAAAACAAGAATTTCGAAAATAAAATAAAAAAAACAATTTTAGAGCCCTATTGTTCAAAATGTTAAAATAGAGAGTTTTGGACTTATTTTTTCACTGAAATGTTTTCGTTATTACATAAAGTAGGGTAAAGTACTGGGGAAAAAATATGCTTCAAATAAAGAACTTTATATTGACCAGATTGTTAGTTAATCATTTACAAGTCAATATTGCCTATATGGACAGGGATTAAAAAATAAATAAAATAAAAAAGTAAAAAAAATGTGAACTTGTAAAACTGTGGTGTTAAATGTGATGCGGTTGAAAATTTGGGTGCACCTAACTTTTGTGCTGGTGCACCTAAGAAAAAAAGTTAGGCGCACCAGTGCAACCAGTGCAAAAAGTTAGTCTAGAGCCCTGATAGCAACATGATAATTTCCCAGAGAGCCACAACAAGTATTGTGTTACCTGAAATTTCAATACTGAAAACACCCTTGGTCTAAATTTATCCACTCAATCTATTGCATTAGGTCCATTCAATGCACTTATTTTTCTAATCTCAGAGAAAGCAGTGAACCGACCTTGAGAAAGGACTTAAGAAAACAAATCAAGAAAAACAAATCACAGCCTCCATGACAGCACAGCTGAATAGTAAAGGTAAAACCTCACAGAAAAGCACCCCATCCAGAGGTTCCAACAAAATTCAAAGCGTTTTGGCTTTATAGCAACAGCATGACCTGCACTAGGTAAATATTATAGAATTTTTTTCTATGTAATTTAATAATAAATTAATATATTAGTAATAATATTATAGTAATGTATTAGTAATGTAATATTGAATTTACAGGAATTCAAGTCATTTTTTACTTGCCATTATGTTGTTTCAAACCCGTAAGGCTTTCGTTCATCTTCGGAACACAAATTAAGATATTTTTTATTAAATCTGTGCACTTTCTGACCCTGCATAGACAGCAAGGGACCTACAATGGTCAAGCAAGTCAAAAACCTACTTTATTCAACGATTGAATAAAGTCACTTTTTTTGTTTTCCTTCCGCACAAAAACTATTCGCGTAGCTTCATAAAATAATGGTTGAACCACTGATATCCCATGGGCATTTTATCAATGTCCTTACTACCTTTCAGGATCAGAAAGGTCATCTTGCTATGCATGCTTGCTTCTTATTGACTGAGCTACGAGCATCCTATACATCTTTAAAATCTGATGAGTAGCACAAAACACAGTCGTACTGTATGCCATACTGGTGCACTCACTAACAGTTGGCACCATTATGATTTTGAAACATTGCCAGCACCCACAATTTCTGAGCCGACAGTTGGGACAACATATTATGACACCGCATAAATAAGTTTCTTTCAGTTACCATCAGCTTCAAAAGACTGATATGAAATCTGACTGTGCCACACAACACTCACAAATCTCCAACACAAAGTGTGAAAGATAAATAAACCTTCTGCTAACTCCAGAGTTTTCATATACATACATTTCTGCAGAGGGGCGCTTGAAGATCTCAATTCAGTTTGTCTAAAAATCCTTAAAATGAGGTTGCAAAATTAAATTATCTACATAATGCATGACTGTGTGGTCAACGAGGGGCACAGAGCTGGCGGTCCACTCTGAATCCGCACTGACCCACATTAGGAGGTGCTTCCATGTGTTCCCTCTCGATTTTAGCAGGGCCTCCAGACCTTCTGCGAATGCCTGGACTGGGACACACGACATTCCACATAGCCATGGGAAAATAAATAGACTCAAACAGGCCTACTGTATTCAGCTGCCAGTGATTGAGGTAATTCAAAAGAGATAATATGATATAGGGCAGGGATGTGCGATATTGACAAAAAAAAATAATATCTCAATACTTTCTGGAATTTTACTGATAATGATAATTAAGCTAAATTTTGCAGAGAGTGTTTTTGTGCTGATATCTTAGGCACTACTGTGGACAGCTGACTCCTAATTTTTTTGATATTCTTCCTATTCATATGCAGGGTCAAAAAGCTCTCGGATTTAATCAAAAATATCTTAATTTGTGTAATTAATGACAGAATTTTCATTTTTAGGTGAACTAGCCCTTTAAGACAGTTTAACTAAGTTACCCAAATCATAAAAACATCCTTATTATCATGGCCATATATTCTTCAGGCGTAAAACATCCATGAGAGAATGTTACAAAAGCTGTTGTGCTTTAGGATAAAATAAACACTCATAACTGGCATGAATTATGTATTAGCTTGGGATGCGTTGTGATGCTGATGGCGGCTCAGAGATAATATTGCTCTAAGGACAATCAGCAAGATGAAATAATGTACAATTGTCAAACTATGATGCCACTATCATAACCCGTAATCCACTCCAATCAAAGCAATGACACAAGCGCAATTAATGTAAACCAAACCTGCAACCCAATAATTGATGTAGTGGGGCTCTAGGATGACTGTGTTCATTCGCTCTCTGGGTGATCTTACAGAGCGACTGCGTAACTGATAGTACAATTACAACCTCCTCAGAGAAAAAAAAAAAAGATTTGTAATGACTAATTTTATCCATTTTATTTAAGTAAATGAAAAATAAAACACTAAAACTGTAAAGAAAAGTGTATTAATTGAAACATGCTACACAGTATGAACATTTATATTTGTTTTGAAACTCGATGACTTGAAATGCATTTAACTGTTATTGAATTCATCGTTTTTACAGGTTACCTTGAACTTAAACTTGAACTAGAGAACTTTACAGGATGTTAAAGGTAATCTGAATGTAATAATATAGAAAAATGAGCATGAACAATTAAACATCTAGATAATAGAGATAAATAAGTGCAGATTTGAAAAAAAAAAATGAAGCTGATAACTGATATGGTACCAATCAGTATGGTTTTAGCAATTTAACATAAGTTTTAGTAATTTGATATGCTTATGATTGTTTATATTTAGAATATATTCTAAAATGTAATTTATTTCGGTGACTTCCATTCAAAGCTTTTTTTAGCATCATTACTCCAATCACACGATCCTACAGAAATCATTCTAATATTCTGATTTGCTGCTCAAAAAACATTTACTATTATTATTATGTTGAAAAAAGCTGAGTAGAATTTTTTTTAGGTTTTTTTGATTCATAGAAAGTTCAGAAGAACAGCATTTATCTGAAATAGAAATCTTTTGTAACATTATAAATGACTTTATTATCACTTTTGATCAATTTAAAGCACCCTTGCTAAATAAAAATATACATTTCTATAAATTCCTTTCCCAAAGAATAAAAATTATACTGACTCAAGTCTTTAAATTGGAATAATGTTACAAAAGATTTTTATTTCAGATAAAAGCTGATCTTTGGATCTTTCTATTCAAAGAATTCTGAGAAAAAAAACTGTTTTAAAATGAATAATAATAAAAAAAATTAGAATTATTTCCAAACAATCATGTGACACTGAAGACTGGAGTAATGATGCTGAAAATTTAGCTTTGATCACAGGAATAAACACCATTTTAAAATAAATTCAGAAAACTGTTATTTTAAATAGTAATACATATTTGAAAATTGTACCGGTTCTGCTATACTTTGAATCAAGTAATTGCAGGGTTGGTCAGCAGAGACTTCCTTTAAAAACATTACAAATTTTACTGTTCAAAAACTTTTGACTGGTAGTGTATTTTTCATCCAATATTTATATCTCATTTAATTTCAGCTTTATTTCAACTAATAGTTTTAACAATTCTAGTTTACTTACTTTTGTCGTTTCAAATTATACATTAGAAATGTTGCCTTGGATTTTTTTTTAGCTTTTTTCAATTACAGAAAACTATTTTAATCATTTTAGTTTACACTCTCAACAGTGGGAACAATATATCATTTATGCAAAGTATTTAAAAAGGACTGGTGTTAATTTTATTGATAGCATAAAAGAAAGACGACAGGCAATGGAGTGACAGAACTATAAAACGAAACGAAAGTTTGAAATCAAACTCACATCTCCAACTTTCACATAAAATCTAAACTTTGGACTCCTGTGTCAACCACAAGGCCACAGCTCCAACATTAAAGCGATTGTTTGCTTAAACAGAAAACACAAACTGAGGGACTTGACTACTTGGTCAGGAATGCTAGGCCTGTGTGGGACTTCATAAATGCCCACCACATTGTCATCAAAGATGTCCGTGCTCTACCTGAGAATATATCAGCTCTGGGGGTGTCAGTCGCAACTCTAATGAAGCAGAAATAGCTTTACTTTCACTCATGGTGCAGACGGTGGGCCGAGAGCATGCCGTGACATGTCACTCGCTACAACAGGAGTTTCACTCGGCAGGACAGCAGAAAGCCCCGACTGTTGACAGCCTCTCTCCTTCATACTGCCAATAATTGCAGGGGAAGCTCTGTAATTGCATATTGCTATTTCACTCTAAATCTCGATGGCAAAAGTAAAATATGCATATGTTTGCATATTGGTACCCTGCTTTGGTGTTTCAGACATCAGCATGGTGAACTGAGACGACTACTCTGAGACACCTTCATCTGGGTAAACAACTCACGGAGCTAATTCAGTCTCCAGTTGCCGGTTTGTTCCATCAATTAAGCAAAAAGCGGTCGGTGGCATGTTTTGCAGTACGCACATGCTGCAGCTCCAACGCCGGGGAAAGATAAACAGTAAGGTCCTTTGGGAGTTCTGCAGTACACCACGTGATCAACACCAAGGCAACACGCGCACACGACTGCAGTCTACAAGACAAAACAAACAGAAGCCGTTTGCATAGCCAGAGGGTGTGTGAATAGAGTCCGAGGAGACTCCGTAAGGAGGGGTCTTATTAGGGTGTTCTTCGGCTCCGCCCTTCAATCTTTCTCGTGTTGAATCACTCTGCAGCTCTCGAGCCAAGATGCGGAAACATCCAAGCTAAGCTTCTTTCGCGAGACGTCTACATCCAAGTCCCTCCGGCCCTTGGAAAACTCTGATCTACTTTCCACTTTATCTTTTCCAGTCAAAGGGCAGGGTGGATTTCTCACATTCCCAGATCCAAGACTGAAAGACAGAGGCGGGGACGGGGCTGATCCTTACTTGGTTTTCGTGCTTGATTTGAGCACAGACAGCCAGTCGTAAATCTGCTTAAAAGAGGTGACATTTACCAAAACCATTAGAGCTTCCCAACCAATCCCAATCCTATTCTCAACGGTGACTAGTGTTACCTGAGAGCGTTGGTGCGCTTTTCCTTCACTCCTACAGATGCATTACCATTTCAAAGCACACGCATTCACACCGCGCCGGCACTCTCGACAACCAGAGAAACTATTTAAATGAACTGCTCTTACCTTACAAACCTAGTATTTTTGAGCATAAATAAATCCGGCAGACAGGTTTAGGAACCAGAAGGCTGTAGTTCTTATGGGTGGGTTTGCATTTAGATGTGTTTCAGAACAGCATTAACATTCATATATGACAAGAAATTTTATGATTTGAAATCATATAAATCATTTAAGTCATATAAAAAAAGCTTTACGGGAACACTACTGTACCTTACCTTCTCTAAAGGAAGCATACCAAATGTGTACATATAGGCGCAGGCGATATGACCAAGTTCTTATATCCTGATAGGAGTAATTTTACTTCACGGTAAAAATAAATACAGCTGAGGTCAAAAGTTTACATCGCCCCTTTCAGAATCTGCTAAATGTTAATTATTTACCTACAATAAGAGACATTATACAAATTGCGTGTTATTGTTCATTTAGTACTGACCTGAATAAAATATTTTACATATAGTTAAATGTTTAAAAATGACCTCGTTCAAAAGTTTACACACACTTGATTCTTAATACTGTGTGGTTACTTGAATGATCCACATGTTTTGTTTAGAGATAGTAGTTCATGAGTCCATTGTTTGTCCTGAACAGTTAAACTGTCGGCTGTTCTTCTGAAAAATCCTTTAGGTCCCACAAATTCTTTGGTTTTCCATCATTTTTGTGTATTTAAAGCCTTTCCAACAATGACTGTATGATTTTGAGATCCATCTTTTTACACTGAGGACTACAGAGGTTGTATTACAGAAGATTGAAATGTTCGCTGATGCTTCAGAAGCAAAAACCATGTATTAAGAGTTGCATTTGAAGATCAGTGTAAATGTAACTTATTTTGTCTTCTGGGAAACATGTAACCATCTTCTATAGCCTCTGAAGGGTGGTACTAAATGAAAAAAATGTGATATTTAGGCAAAACAAGAAAAATGTACACATCTCCATTCTGTTCAAAAGTTTTCACCCCTCAGCTCTTAATGCATTGTTTTCTCTCTTTTGGAGCATCAGTGAGTGTTTGAACCTTCTGTACTAGTTGCATCTGAGTCCTTCAGTTGTCCTCAGTGTGAAAAGATGAATGTCAAAATCATACCATTTTTACACTGATCTTCAAATGCAACAAGTTTTTACCCCCCAACTCTTAATACATGTTTTTTGCTTCTGAAGCATCAGTGAGCGTTTTAACCTTCTGTAATACAACCTCTGTTGTCCTCAGTGTAAAAAGATGGATCTCAAAATCATACAGTCATTGTTGAAAAGGGTTCAAATACACAAAAATGCTGGAAAACCAAAGAATTGTGGGACCTGAAGGATTTTTCTGAAGAACAGCAGGCTGTTCAGGACAAACAAGGGACTCACAAACAACTATCACTAAGCAAAAAAAACACAGCTGTGGATCATTCAAGTAAGAACACAGTATTAAGAATCAAGGGGGTGTAAACTTTTGAACTTCTTAGACTGCTGTCACTTTAAGAGCTTGTATTTTATTTGTCAACTATTTCCTTTCACTTAAGACCTAAATTACTGTGTTTACAAGGATACTTGCAAAGACAGGTATTTTGATACATACAAGTGTGTGTATTAACCGTTCAAGGCCTATAAAACACCAAATATTCCTAAATTCCATTTTTTGGCAGTGTATACTAACGGTCAAATTTTGGGATTAGTAATATTTTTTTTCTTTTTATAAAAAGTATAAAACATCAATTTTAAAAGGTAAGTTTCAAAATAGTACTGTTTTTACCTGTGACAAACGTCTGAACAGTAGTGTATATCATCCTTGCAAATATCTTTTTGGCCTATTATTAGATGAGGCTTTATCTGAACACAATGTGGATGTGGATAAACCCGTTTGTTCAGTGATTCTGCACTTTAAAATATGATCTGAATCTAAATTGGGCCAGGTAACAAGCCTGAAGCGTTTCTCACCTCGGCTGTACTCCACCTGTCAGTAAAGGTGAAAGTGTTAACCATAAAAGGTGCTGTACAGAAGCTGACTGGAATTCATGAGAAATATTTATATATAAAAGAGACCCTACACTGTTTTATTTGCCACTTGGTTCCTTGATGATACTGTCATGAAGGCATTCTGTCTATGGAAGGTAAACAACATCAGAGACAAATTTGCATAATGTATCTATTTAGCCCACAGTTGAGGAATCAAGTAACCGCCCACCAAATAGACACAAACCATTTCTCACACACAAACACAAACGCTTCCAAAAAGCAGAGCCCCAGTGGAAGGGGAGGCAGTATGCTCTTTTCACCCACAGAGATAAACACCCGGCTCAGGTCCTCTGTGCTTGAGATGAGAGCATTGGACCATTGACAGTCGCATTGTCTAGGAGAAAGAGAAAATACCTAGCTGTAATTAAATTTAGGCCCTGCACAGGAAATGCTGAGGGAGGTTGTCCGGACAACGCAACATGTGGGGTGTGAGGGTGGCCCTGGTGTAGCCCTGCCAACTAATCACACCAACATTGCGATAACAAGTGCATGTGTGTGTAACCGCACGGATTTACTACACTGGTTAACCAGCCATGGTTTAAAAAGAAGAACTTTGAAAATGTGGTTTCTCCTTCAAAAACCAATGAAACTGGTTCACCGGACCCTGGTTGTACACATTTTTCGGAACCCTCTGTATTAGATGTGTTTAAAAACAGAGAGACGTAGCACACCTGATGTCACATGGACTATTTTAATGCTGTCCTTACTGCCCTTCTGTCTCCTTTAAATTCTGCTTCTTCTACTTTTTTTTGACTATTGCTTCTTTGACTTTTTGTCGACTTTTGCTCCTTCCAATTTTTGGACTTCTGCATCTTTGACTTCTAATACTGCTTCGTCTTTTTCTTCAACCTTTTCTTCTACTTTCGCTTCTTCGACTTTTTCTTCAACCTCTGATTCTTTGACTTCTACTTTTGCTTCTTTGATATTTTCTTCGACTTCTTCAAATTTTGCTTCTTCGACTTCTTTGAATTGTGCTTCTTCAACTTTTTCCGCTGACTTCTGCTTCAAATTTTTCGTTGACTTCTGCTTCTTCAAATTTTTCGACTTCTGTTTCTTCACATTTTTCGACTTATGTTTCTTTGACTTCTACTTCTGCATCATTGGCGTCTTTGACTTTATCTTAGATTTGTTCTTCAGCTTCTGCTTCAGCAACGTCTTCGAATTCTGCTTCTTCGACTTCTGATTTCTGTTTCTTCGACTTCTGCTTCTTATACCTTTTTGACTTCTGATTCTTTGACTTCTGATTTCTGCTTTTTCAAATTTGGCTTCTTTGACATGTTCTTCGACCAGCTCTTCGATGTCTGCTTCTTAGACCTTTTTGACTTCGGCTTCTTCGACTTAGGTTACTTCGACTTCTGATTCTTCGACTTCTGATTCTTCGACTTCTGATTCTTCGACTTCTGATTCTTCGACTTCTGATTCTTCGACTTCTGATTCTTCGACTTCTGATTCTTCGACTTCTGATTCTTCGACTTCTGATTCTTCGACTTCTGATTCTTCGACTTTGTTTTTGGCTTCTTTGACTTTTTCTTCGACCTAAGCTTCTTCGACTTCTGATCTCTGCTTCTTCGACGTCTGCTTCTTAGACCTTTTTAACTTCTGCTTCTTCGACTTCGGCTTCTTTGACTTGTTCTTCGACTTCCGATTTCTGCTTCTTCGACTTTTTCGACTTCTTTGACTTCAGCTTCTTCGACTACTTTAACTTTGGCTTCTTTGACTTCTTCTTCGACTTGTTCTTCAACTTTTACTTCTTCAGCTTCACTGAATTCTGCTTCTTCGACTTTTCTTCGACTTCTGATCTCTGCTTCTTCGACGTCTGCTTCTTAAACCTTTTTAACTTCTGCTTCTTCGACTTGGCTTCTTTGACTTGTTCTTCGACTTCTGATTTCTGCTTCTTCTACTTTTTCGACTTCTTTGACTTCAGCTTCTTTGACTTCTTCTTCGACTTGTTCTTCAACTTTTGCTTCTTCAGCTTCACTGAATCCTGCTTCTTCGACTTTTCTTCGATTTCTGATCTCTGCTTCTTCGACGTCTGCTTCTTAGACCTTTTTAACTTCTGCTTCTTCGACTTCGGCTTCTTTGACTTGTTCTTCGACTTCTGATTTCTGCTTCTTCGACTTCTTTGACTTCAGCTTCTTCGACTACTTTAACTTTGGCTTCTTTGACTTCTTCTTCGACTTGTTCTTCAACTTTTGCTTCTTCAGCTTCACTGAATTCTGCTTCTTCGACTTTTCTTCGACTTCTGATCTCTGCTTCTTCGACGTCTGCTTCTTAAACCTTTTTAACTTCTGCTTCTTCGACTTGGCTTCTTTGACTTGTTCTTCGACTTCTGATTTCTGCTTCTTCGACTTTTTCGACTTCTTTGACTTCAGCTTCTTTGACTTCTTCTTCGACTTGTTCTTCAACTTTTGCTTCTTCAGCTTCACTGAATTCTGCTTCTTCGACTTTTCTTCGATTTCTGATCTCTGCTTCTTCGACGTCTGCTTCTTAGACCTTTTTAACTTTTGCTTCTTCGACTTCGGCTTCTTTGACTTGTTCTTCGACTTCTGATTTCTGCTTCTTCGACTTCTTTGACTTCAGCTTCTTCGACTTCTTTAACTTTGGCTTCTTTGACTTCTTCGCCTTGTTCTTCTACTTTTGCTGCTTCAGCTTCACTGAATTCTGCTTCTTCGACTTTTCTTCGACTTCTGATCTCTGCTTCTTCGACTTTTTCTTCATCAGAAATATCTTAATTTGTGTTCACGGTCTTACTGGTTTGGAACAACATGAGGGTGAGTAATTGATGACAGAATTTTCATTTTTGGTGTAACCTATTCCTTTAACCTAAAGTGTCCATAATCACATACTCCCATAGCATTCCAAACCCTAATCAATGTAACTGCTGTATAATCTCATAAACACGCTAAAGGATTCTGTTCAAAAATAGGGGGGGGGGGGTCAAATGGTATTGTTTCTCATTAGGTTGAGGCAGAATTATGATTAATTCAGCACCTGTCAGAGGCCGAATGAGCTACTGCTACTGAAAGATGATGCATTATTTACAAAGGCCAGTAATGAAACAAAGTGTCTGGTAAAAGATCTAAGTGACGATGGACTTTGATCCAAAAACCTGATCTTTTATATTAAATGTCCAATCTCGTTTTAATGCACTGCACAGCCACAATGTAAAAACCTGTGAAAAAATAGAAAAGATACTGCTAATTTTCTGCCAGGACATATTCCATTAATTTTCCATAAACATATTGCCTTCATTTTTGATTAAATCCAAGAGCTTTCTAACCCTGGATAGACAGTAACGCTAAGGCTGCACGATTTGGAGAAAAAATCTAATTGCGATTTTTCTGATCAAAATTGCGATTTGCGATTTAAAATGCGATTTACTACTATTTCATAAAAGAGCTACAGGTTTGATTGGTGGTTTTAACAGCACCAAAGAAAGACCAAGCATAATCACAAAGTATGCTACACTGTTCTACTGTTTATTTAAAACCTCTTAAACATTGTTGCCTTTTTTAAAATAAAGTTGTCAGTTATCATGACAAATTAAGAAAATAACTACAGTATCTTATATAAAATAAAATTAACAATTAAAATTATATAATAAAATATTATAAAAATCTTTTATAATAAAAATAAATAAATATATATATATATATATATATATATATATATATATATATATATATATATATATATATATAATTTTAAAATAAAATATAATTAAAATCTTAAACTTTTAGGAATCCAAACACACTGTAAACAATTTTACATCAGTAAAACACTGATGATAACCTACATTAAGAGACACTTTGTTGGGAAGTTGAGCCGCTGCTCCCGCTCATCTTTTCCAAATGGCGTTAACGTTATTTGCTCAGTACAAGCAGTAGAGACCTGCACTCCTACGGGAGTATAGCGGGACCCGAGGCAACCGACTGCGGCGCGGGACAAAACTTGATGGGCGAGTGCGGCTGTTCGGGACGCGGGAAAATAAGATGATTCACGGGACCCCCGCAAAATAGAAATATCTAAAAAGCAAAATATTGTTATTCATCTATTGCACAAAAGCAGCAAGAACAACTAGTATACAACTTACAACTATGATTAGTAAGCACAAGGATAGGCAGTCATCATCAGAGGTGTTTAAGTTAGAATCCACTCACTGCTCAAACATTCTTGCACAGTGCTGAATATTGCGTGCTCGCGAATTAAAACACACGAAGTGTAGACATTGTGAAAGATTCATTGTGCATAATATTCATTGTGTTAGAGCTTTATGAGATCGCGTATGAACTGAGATGTCAACTTTAGCTTTGTCTGCTTGCATTCTGCTATGGATACACACAGTAGCTCATGCTTGCTCTTCTGTTAAGAATAACAGTGGTTTGTGAATGTTGATGCTTAGCCTATATAACAAATATTTTATCAGGAGCGTTTATGCTGGGGTTTTGTGAAATTACGAGATGTTACAAAACTGTTTCATGTAAATTCAATTGATGTACTGAAAAAAAACTATATACGTTACTTTTATGCGGGCAGGAGCGGGACAAAACATGAATGTCGAGGCGGGAACTGAACGAGATAAACATATTTCTGCGGATGCGGGACTGAAAAATCCGTCCCGTGCATGTCTCTACATGCAGTGTTAAAATGCCCCCTATTGGTTAAACTCTGCATCAAACGTAATATAAGCATGAATACGTAATATGCACATGAAGCGACCTGTCAAAAACGACTTAAATGCTTGTTACCACATTTGATAAAAAAATCGAAATAATCGCAGCTCTTGCGATTTGAAAATCGCACCCTTTCAAATCGCGATTTCGGTTTAAAAACGATT
The DNA here is from genome assembly GCF_049309525.1 of Garra rufa. Classification (NCBI taxonomy): domain Eukaryota; kingdom Metazoa; phylum Chordata; class Actinopteri; order Cypriniformes; family Cyprinidae; genus Garra; species Garra rufa. The sequence goes on from NC_133384.1 coordinate 19,029,360, forward strand.
AATCGTGCAGCCCTAAGTAACGCAACTGACAAATTCAAGGCCCAGAAAGGTTGTAAGGACCTTGTTAAAATAGTCCATGTGACATTAGTGGTTCAACCATAATGTTATGAAGCTACAAGAATACTTTTTCAGCTCAAAGAAAACAAAAATAACTTTATTCAACAATTTCTTCTGTGCCGTGTCAGACAAGTTCACCAGAGTACCACAACGCATGCACTGTACATTGTGCCCTATTTTTACAGACTTTTCTTAGAGTGCAGGGCTTTGGTGGTAATTCTGGAACAGGTTTTGGGAAATAAGAACGGTCTTCTCTGGCAGGGTCTGCAACCTGTGAGATTGCATCTTAATAACAGAAATGCTCCATCTTTTGATCCTTCCTAGACACCTGCGCAAAGATGCACCCACCATCTTAACAATAAAGCCAAGGCCACAAAATTAAATTCATTCACCTCTTCCACGTGTCCGCAAAGCAACAATCCTCACCAGCACAGCAGGGATAAGCCAAACAGCCACTGCACACGCATTTAATTCCACTTTCTATACATGCAATCATGCGTAGACCACTAATAAGTTCAAAAACTCAGAAAAAACTACATTCCATTTATGTTCTCAGAAGGAACCAAAAATCTGAGGACATTTATAGTGACAAGAAACAGACAGGGGCATTAAAACACATCACATAACCACAAAAACACAGTCTGGTAGTTTTTTCTAATTCTTTACCCTAGTGAGTACTCAGAAAGCAACTCAAAAACCTATGATGTTTGTAAGTTAACTCCATTTTGAGATCTAAATTTAAACTTCCTCATTGTTTTGGGCCATTAAAAAAAAATGATGAACAGCACAGGTGCCAAAAGGACTCGAAACCGCCTGAAGTGTTAGGAGGCGTGAGTAATATACGATCAGTCTGAAAGCTAAATAATAAATGCAGACACCTGATCTTACTGGTTACTCTCAGTTTCTTCACAGGTGTCTTGAAAACAATGTGAGGATATTAATATTAATAGTCCAATGAATCACAATTAGCTTTTTTATGATGTGTTTCTGTGAGATCTGGGCCATTTTACAATGGCATTGTTGTTGTAAAGCCCTTGCTGGAAGCGACAGCCAATAAAGTCAGGACTAAAAAGGAAGTGCTTTTATATCTGTCAGTAGCAAGTGAACTGGGAAACAGTTGATATGTCACAAAAACACTAAGATGTTCTGAAAACTTGCAAAATTTTGTTTAAAATGAATATTTTGGGTCATATGTGGAAAATGCAGATGGAATCGTGGAATCAAGTCCTAAAAACAAAACTTACTGTAACGGAATTTTCCAAATTTTGGATGACTAAATCAAAAGTAGGTCAGTACACTTAAATCAAAACACGATATGGACTAGTGTCTATGAATATTAGGCCACAATATTTAAATATGAATCCTGCATGTTCTGCATGTTTCGTTTACTACGCAGCGTTTTCAGCCAATGCCTCCTTAATATATGAGAACAAACACATACAATCTCTAGAACTGATTTCAGTCACTTCATGAGCATTTCACCTTTTTTTGAGAAGAGCTATCGTCATATTATATACAAACAAAAATTTTAATGTCTTCAACAACAACCCATCAAAATAAAGGTTTAACTTGAAGAAATTGTGACAAATCTACATGATAGTACTACTATTTTTACTACTACAACTACTAATAAGTTATTTCAGCATCACCGGCATTCTTATTTTTATTTTTTTAATGAATAGCCCACCCTAATTTCATTCCAAACCTGTATGCAGTTTTGGGTCCCATTGACTTCTATAGTATTTTTGTCCATACTATGGAAATAAATAAGACCCAAAACAGTTTGCTTATAAACATTATTCAAAATTTCTTTCTTTACATTTCACAGAAGTCAGTCATATAGGTTTAAAACAACATGAGGTTGAGTAAATGATAACAGAATGTACATTTTTTGGTGGACTATCCCTTTCAATATTAATTCATTTTTACCTTTTCCATTTTTATTAAAATTTTAAGTTGAAGTCATAGAAATTGTGTTGTTTTTTTGTCAAATGTTATTAGTTTTTAATATATATATATATATTTTATTTCAGTTAACGTTTATTATATTTTGAGTAACAAAAATATATATTTTTTTAATTTTAGTTAACTGTCAGGCCCCCCCATCCCATTCTTTTTTGTTAGATTGTGTTCCCCCCCCCCCCTTTTTATTATTAAACAAAAAAACATGCCTTAGACACTTTAACAGCAATTTATTCAAAGTTTAATAAATAAAATATCCATATTTTTTTCTCAAATTCAGTTTTATTTTGACCACACTGTGTTTTCCATAAATTTTCTGGATTCCATTTATGGTTTCATTAAATTTTAATAAATTAAAAGCATCTCTAATGGATTGATTTTATAAAAATTCTGTTTTTTCCGTTTTAATTTTTCTTGATTCTGTTTTTTTTTCCTTTTGAATTTTTCGAAATTCTGTTTTATTACTGAACAAAAAGTATGTCTTACACTATTTAACAGCAAATTATTAAAATTTTAAGTTAATTTTTTAAGGCCCTATAAAGTTTTTTTTTTTTTTTTTTTTACAAAATCAGTATTAGTTAGTATTAGTTTTTTTTTTTTAGTTTTGCTTTGTTTGTTTTTTTGTTTAGTGATAGTTGCTCATGATGTTTGTCCTGAATAGTTAAACTGCTGGCTGTTCTTAAGAAAAATCCTTCAGGTCCCACAAATTCTTTTGTTTTCAGCATTTTTGTGCATTTCCAACAATGACTGTATGATTTTGAGATCCATCTTTTCACACTGAGCACAACTGATGGACTATATGCAACTATTACAGAAGGTTCAAATGCTCACTGATGCTTCAGAAGGAAAAAAAAGTCATTGTTGGAAAGGGTTCAAAAACTTTTGACGTCAACTGTATGAAACCGTGAGTCTGCACCATTCATTACCACAGAGACACACAAAACATGCAGGATTCAAAAAACATTTAAATAGTATTTTTTCAGCTTAAAATTCACAGACACTAGTCCATATCATGTTTTGATTTGTGTACTGACCTACTTTTGATTTTTTGCATCCAAAGTTTGGCAAATTCCATGACATTCCGCATTATACAGCAAATTCCATTTTCATGAATAGATTCCGCGATTCCATCTACGTTTTCCACATTGCAGAAATACTATAACAACCCTGACCCAAACAGCTACATTTTTAAAAGACAATAAAATAAAAACATAGAACAAGAGTAAAAAACAAGAACTCTCACATTGCAATTTAAACCATTTAACAACAACAACCATGCAACGTTCCTGGCAACAACAAAAAAAAAGTAAGCCAAGACATTTTATATGCACTGGAGCTTGGCAATTTGTTCATCTGGACCTTGTCAGGAGCTAAAGAGTTTTGGTACCATCTCCATTAGGCTTTAATGAACTCTTTAATGCGACTTGAAAAAATCAGGAGCATCGTGTTTGTGCCACCACATCCATCTAAATATTCAAGACCTGAATACAAGCTAGAGCATTTGCAAGTGGTTCCCTGATAGCTAAACAGTTTGGTTAAGGTCGATGTGCGGTTAGGGGAGGAAAAAAGAAAAAAAGGATCAGACTCAGCCCTGGGGTCCTGTCTATTCAGCCTGAACAGAAGTAGTCTTGCCTGAAAAAGAAAATTATGAACTCGTTTTACCTGCTCCACAAGCACTTATTGTGCTTAAGGGACAAGAAACTCTCCTTACATCTAGGATGTCATTAAGAAAATCCATCTTCACATTCAGATAATATCAACATCCATGTGTTTCAGGAGTTCTTCGGCATTCAAAACAGATATTTAAAGAGACAGTTCACCCAAAAATGAAAATTAGTAGTAGTTAAAGGAGTAGTTTCAAAACGAAAGCATTTCAGGATTTCTCTCAATATAATGGACTTCTATGGTGCCCCCGAGTTTGAACTTCCAAAATGTAGATTCAAATGGCTCTAAACGATCACAGCAGCGGAAAGAAGGGTCTTATCTAGCAAAACGATGGGTTATTTTCTAAAACAAATTACAATTTATGTACTCTTTAACCTCAAATGCTGTCTTGTCTCTGTGTGTACAGATTAAAAAGTATATAAATTGGAAATGTTTTGAGAAAATAACCGATCGTTTTGCTAGATAAGACCCTTCTTCCTTGGCTGGGATCATTTAGAGCCCTTTGAAGCTGCATTGAAACTGCATTTTGGAAGTTCAAACTCGGGGGCACCATAGAAGTCCATTATAAGGAGATAAATCCTGAAATGTTTTCCTCAAAAAACATCATTTCTTTACGACTGAAGAAAGAAAGACATGAACATCTTGGATGACAAGGGGGTGAGTACATTATCTGTAGATTTTTGTTCTGAAAGTGAACTACTCCTTTAATTACTCACCCTCATGTCATTCCAAACCCATAAAACCTTCATTTTCGGAACACAAATTAAGATACTTGGGACGAAATCTGAAAGCTTTCTGATCCTGCATAGACAACAAGGGTCCTTCCACGGTCAAGGCACAGAGATATTGTAAGGACATTGTTAAATTATTCCATGTGATATCAGTGGTTCAACCGTAATTTAATGAAGCTACGAGAATACTTTTTGTGGTAGGGCCTTTGCTGTCTATGCAGGGTCAGAAAGCTCTCGGATTTAATCAAAATGATCTTAATTTGTGTTCTAAATATGAATGAAGGTCTTACAGGTTTGGATCGACATGAGGGCGAGTAATTAATGACAGAATTTTCATTTTACTCACCCACGTGTGCTTCTAAAACGATATGATCCCTTACTGTTGTGGATCATAGAAGAACTGTTGGTAACTAATATGGTCTGGTTACACTGGTTACAACGTTGTTCAAAATATCTTCTTTTGTCTTTCCACAGAAGAAAGAAAGTCAAAGGTTAGGAACATCGTGAGCAAATGATGACAATTTTCATTTTTTGGTGAACTATGCCTTTAAACCATCTTTTATTTTCCCAAAGCACACATTTACTTTCAAAGAAACGTCATACAGCAGACTATTAAATGCTTCAAAACGCTCAGCATGAGAACAGAATGTGTGCTATATTTGCAAAGAATAATATTTCAAACACCTTACTCTCATAGCCTTTTAGTGACCCATTTTTTCAGAGTCGTTCCTGCAACACTTAGACTTTTTTTTTTTAACAGAAATATCAGTTATTTTTCAAGATATACGTAAACGTACTTTCTCAATATATATTCACAATGGAAAGTGAGGGAGTGCTAAAAATTGCACATGAAACCGAGTGCACAGCTTCAAATGAGGAGCGTGACCTCCTCCGGTGCGACAAATGAACTGTAGCTCGACAATTACGACAGGATTTCTCTAAAGTTCACTGACAGATGCTGTCATAACTCGGACATCAAAGCGAAACGCCAAATGCGACCCTAAATATGCAAAAACTGAGCATAAATCCTGTGCGGTTTAGTAGAAAAGCTATATATGTGACCCTGGAGCACAAAACCAAGGGTCAATTTTTTGAAATTGAGATTTCCATTGATGTATGGTTTGTTAGGATAGGATGAATATTTGGCCGAGATTAGGCATGTGCCGGTATCAAATTTTCATGCTGCGATTAATTGATTGAGCTTTTATCACGGTATACGGTATTATCACAATATTTTAATTGCTCAGGAGAAATGGATGGAGTGGTGGGGGAGGGAACAACTTGCATTAAAAAAAACAACTTGCATTACAATAGGTGTAATTGCGATTGTCAAAACATTTGGTAACTAAACAGAATTTTACACAATTTTCATGATTTCAATTCTTGGGATTTGATTTCAATCTTGATTCAATATTGACTCTTTGGATAAAAATTAGGTAGGCTACAGTAGATAGCCTACATATAAATTTTTCTCAAGAAAAAAAATATATATCTCACATAATGCTGTAAACATACAGAGAGCCCTGTTAGCTGGTATTATTAAAGGTTAAAAATTAACAAATTAAATTAAATACAATTTGGTTTTCATTATAATAACAATTATGACAAGTAAAAATATAATACAAATGTAATATAGTGCATATATTTAGCAAAATACTCCTCTCTATAGCTATTTTTTTCTAGTCAACTAAGGTAAATGTAACGTTCTGTGACATAATTGTTCACCTGCAGTTTTATTGACCTCTTTCCGTGGTTGAAAAACACTGATCGAAATTATGTAGGCATATCTTTCAGTAAGTTGTGCTGTATCTTTAAATAAAAAGTAACAGATGATCGGTTTACTTGAACTGAAGCGCTACAGCGATCGGTCACGTCACATTTACAAGCACCAAAACGGTATTTATTGTCTGAATTTCGGAATAAAATGGACAGAAACTGAGAGCTGAGAATTTTTTTAATATCAAAAGTAACCTGCTCTGTTCTAGTAGTATGTCGGTCTCCATGTTCTCTTTGCTCCGTGATTTTTCTCTGTGTGAGAAAATGGATGCGTGGCGCGAGAGTGTGTGAGAAGTGTAAATTGCGTGAGTCTCACGCTGAATGCGTAGAGTTGGCAGCCCTGCTTTTAGAAGGCAGTGTTCCTCTTTCCGCCATGCTTCTTCTCCATGTGAGGACTGTTTACATTAGACTAGAGTGCACACTGCGCCGCATGCACACAGTGCTTCTACATGTGGGGATTGTTTACATTCAGAGTGCGCACGTGTTTCGCGCAGCATATACACCGTGTTTGTTTAAGCGGTTGACGGAAAATAAGCTAATGCGCGTTCTATAAATATAAATTCTGATCTATTATTTTCACGGTATTTTGAAGTGCCCACGATAACAATATCGTGCATATTCATTACCGCGATTTATTGCATTACCGAATACCGGCACATGTCTAGCCGAGATACAACTATTTGAAAATCTGGAATCTGAGGGTGCAAAAAAAATCTAAATAATGTGAAAATCACCTTTAAAGCTGTCCAAATAAACTTCTTAGCAATGCATATTACCAATCAAAAAGTACATTTTGATATATTTATGGTTGAAATCCAAGATGTTCATGTCTTTCTTTCTTCAGTCGTAAGGAAATTATGCTTTTTGAGAAAAACATTTCAGGATTTCTCTCCATATAATGGACTTCTATGGTGCCCCCGAGTTTGAACTTCCAAAATGAAGCTTTAAAGGGCTCTAAATGATCACAGCCAAGGAAAGCAGTGTCTTATCTAGCAAAACGATTGGTTATTTTCTAAAAAAAATTACAATTTATATACTTTTTAACCCTAAATGCTTGTCTTGTCTAGCTCTGTGTAGAGATTAAAAAGCATATAAATTGTAAATGTTTTTAGAAAATAACCGATCGTTTCGCTAGACAAGACCCTTCTTCTGGCTGGGATCATTTAGAGCCCTTTGAAGCTGCGTTTAAACTCCATTTTGGAAGTTCAAACTCAGGGGCACCATAGAAGTCCATTATATGGAGAGAAATCCTGAAATGTTTTCCTCAAAAATCATCATTTATTTACAACTGAAGAAAGAAAGACATGAACATCTTGGATGACAAGGGGGTGAGTACATTATCTGTAACTTTTTGTTCTGAAAGTGAACTACTCCTTTAACATCCTAATGATTTTTGGCATAAAAGAAATATTTTGACCCATACAAATGTATTTTGGGCTATTTGTGGCTTATGAAAATGCCTTTTCATAAGAGATATGAACATAAATAAACAAATGAACCGAGTCGGTTAACTAATAATATTCTTTAACCACTCCATTTATTATCCACATGTCCATTTACAATTTTGCATCAGTCCTTTGTAATCAGAGTAAGCCTGTCTCATCTTTTAAGTAGCCAGAGAGCAGATTTGCCAGGATAAGGCCTGCACTGGGAACTTTAGTGGTGTAAAAAACACAGCTCACTAGATATGATCTAAATTATTCACTAACCAGCACAGAGAGAAAGGGTTGACAGTTGTCTCTATGTTTGCCAAGCGGCATGAAATAGATTAAACTTTCTATCACACTATTTGACTCTGGCTGTCCTTTATGTCTTCATATCTTCTTGTGCGTGAATTGAATCACAGCCTAAATATATAGGAAAGATGCTCCCATGTATTTCAAAGCAACCAAAGTATTCAATTTCTAATAAAATCACAATGTTTCAGTACCTTTAGTGTAAAAATCACATGTTTGCAATGCAGTAAATCAGGCTGAATCAACAACTCTGCATGCACAATGCACAGTGCATGTGATTTCATTTCAGTCAAGAGGCTAGAACTGGAACTGGAAGCCATTGCTTTCTTTCCCCTTTAATAATGCACTGTAATTCAACGTCCACCGTGCATGCATTATTGACCACTGATAATGAGAAATGCATGACCGAGGTAGAGACATTCACCTTATCCAAACAAGCCCTTACAAACTAGCACAGCCTCTATCCTGCACACAACACTTCCGTTACGCCCATCGCAAACTAGTCTGAATCATTTGATTCTTTCGATCTGTGTTCTAGGGAGTCGATTCACTAACTCGTTTTGACTAGTCACTAATAATTATGCACTAATTTTACATAATTAATCACAAAATATAGCTGTTTGTCCATTAAGCTTAAAGAATAAGCGTACAGCAAAGTGATTTCAACGCTTTCTAAATCGGTTCAGGTGAATCGTTTAAAGGAGCCGTTTGGAATGAACAATTCGACGGAGCCTGTGACTGCAAGGCACGATAAATGCCTATCGTTTCTAGACATTTTTATAAAGTTTAATTAGTGTAGCCATATATACTCGTTTTATCTAAAGACAATTAATAATTCTGCGACAACCCAATGCAAATAAGCACCCCGCCTGCGTTTCTCCCCATCTTGCCCAGTCATTGTTGTTACTGAGGGAAATAATGATAATGATAATAGTGCAAAGAGATTTCCGCGAATTAAAACGACATGACAGTTTGTTTGGGAAGCTGTATTCTAGTGTAAAACGCTTAATTACGTAACGTAAGATTTAAATGCCATTGTTATTGTAATATGACAGGTGGGGTCTAACATTTAACGATGGAAAAACATGGTCGGTGACAGGCGAATGAACCAAAAGCAATCACTTTGAACGCTTTTAAAGGGTGTAAAATGATTCTGTACGTTAATTGAACATGAATAGTTTATTCTGTGCACAGCCCGTGTGATGAAGCGGCTCCTGTCAAAGAGGACAAACTCGCCCTGTCAGTTCCTGCTTTCCTTTACCTGTTTCCTCATTCGTACGTGCACTACATATGATTTATAAAAGCCCAGAACGCATAATTATCGACATTTCATGCTAAAGAAGCAGGTACAGGTTTAGATCGAATCGTTTTTCAGGTAGAATGAGAATAACTTCCGCAATGCTGCTGGATTCATGCAGCTGATCTGGAGCTCCGTTTAATTACCGGTAGGTTTAAAGCCACACATGCAGATCTTAAACATCTAAAACAGCACGATCGTCGTATCGAAATCATACTGACCTAGTGCCACCTCACAAGCTTTGCGCAGCTGCGAGTGATGAGCCTTTTTCACCTCCTTGTCGGCCAAGATCTTTTCCAAAGCTCTGGTTAAAAACATGTTTTTCGTCTTTTTGCCTTCATACATGACGCGCTGCGACGGGGCGAGGAGAACCTGTCCCAATGGAGGCTGGATCCGCGATTTTTAGATATTCCCGTATGTTTGAGTTTTTCTCCGGCGGATGGTGCCCTCAATAGAGAAACATAAATAAAGCCAGAAGGTGGGGTAAATCCCTCAGTTTTCCATCAGCGACCTGCTGCCTGCGCCATGTTGGAAGGAAATGACGTCACGCACGTAAAAACGGCCGCAGTGAGGCAGAGTCAGAAGTGAGAGAGACGGTATTTATAATATAGTAAAGTATAACTAATAAACATTAATGTACATAGGTTAGATATAAATACACAACGAAATTAATACAATGCATAAATAAAAGAGTAAAAATATATATATTAATAAACTGCGGTTTAACACGTCAGACCAGTAAACTCACTTCCTTGTGGTAGTTGAGGTTATAGATATAGTCATAGATATCTGTGGTTATGTTGCTTATAAGTTATATAGCAATTTGTTAGCAATTTGTTTTTGAATAAAAGTGAAAAGGGAAGAAAAAATGTAACAACATTTACTTCTAATTAAAAGACATATAAAAGACATATAAAAGTCTTTTTTTAGACTCATATGTTGGAGAAGAGCAAATATCAAGTGGGTAAAAATGTTTTTGTTCAGTGAAAAAATTTCAGGTCTAAAGGGGTTAAATGTTTTGGTAATAAGGAGTAAACTGTATATATATATATGAGTATATTAATATGTTGTGATACTATTTATTTATTATTAATTATTTTGAAATTTCTTGTGGACCATGTGGGGTTGTTGCTGCCATGATTCAGCTATTAGAAAGTCATTAGAAAATAAAATAATAATATACATATTTTACTAAAACATTTACTAAATGACTACTAAAATACATTTCTAACTGAAAACAGTTCTTGCATACACTAACAGTCAAAAGTGTTTGAACAGTAAGGTTTTTAACGTGTTTTAAGTGTTTTTGCTCATAAAGTCTGCATTTATTTGATCCAAGGTACAGCAAAAACAGTACATTTTTGAACTATTTTTACTATTTAAAACAACTGTTTCTATTTGAATATATTTTAAAATGTAATTCATTTCTTTGATTTCAAAGCTGATCATTACTTTAGTCACAAGATCCTTCAGAAATCATTTTAATATTCTGATTAGCTGTTAAAAAACATTTATTATTATTATTACTATGTTGAAAACAGGTGAATAGAATTCATTCAGCTTTTTTTTGAAGAATAGAAAGTTCAGAAGCACAGCATGTATTTGATCCAAAGTACAGTAAAAACTGTAATATTTTTACTATTTAAAGAAAAACTGTTTTGTTTTATGATATTTTAAAATGTAATTTATTTCTTTGATTTCAAAGCTGATTTTTTTAGCCTCATTAATCCAGTCACAAGATCCTCCAGAAACCATTCTAATATTCTGATTAGCTGTTAAAAAACATTTATTGTTATTATTATGTTGAAAATAGGTGACTAGAATTTATTCAGCTTTCTTTGAAAAATAGAAAGTCAGAAGAACAGCATTTATTTGATCCAAAGTACCGTAAAAACGAATATTTCACTATTTAAAAAAACTGTTTTGTTTTATTATATTTTAAAATGTAATTTATTTCTTTGGTTTCAAAGCTGATTTTTAGCCTCATTACTCCAGTAACACGATCCTTCAAAAATCATTCTAATATGCTAATTTGCTGCTCAAAAATACATTTATTATTATTATTATGTTAAAAACAGCTGAATAGAATTTATTCAGCTTTCTTTGAAGAATAGAAAGTTCAGAAGAACAGCATTTATTTGAATAGAAATAGAAATCATTATACATGCCTTTATCATCACTTTTGAACAATTTAAAGCGTCCTTGCAAAATAAAACTATTAATTTCTATATTTTTTTCACCACAAAAATTCAGACTCCAAAGCTTTTGAATGGTATAGTGTATAATGTTACAAAAAAAAAAAAAAAAAAAAAAAATTTCAGATAAATGCTGATCTTTGGATATTTCTATTCATCAAATAATCCTAAAAAAAGTACTAAACTGTTTTAAATATTGATAATAATATTAATTATTAATGTTTCTTGGACAGCAAATCAGCATATTAGAATGATTTCTGAAGGATCATGTGACACTGAAGACTGGAGTAAATATTCAAATAAATAGGTATTTTAAAAAGTAAAAATATCTCACAATATTACTGCTTTTGCTGTATTTTAGATCAAATAAATGCAGGCTTGGTGAGCAGAAGAGACTTCTTAAAAAACATTAAAAATTTTACTGTTTAAAAACTTTTGACTCGTAGTGTGTGTGTGTGTGTGTGTGTGTGTGTGTGTGTGTGTGTGTGTGTGTTACCATAGTTTGTTAGATCCTGCTTGCTGGGCCTCAGAAAAATAACTGACCTACATATCCTTTGACAACAAATTAATTTTTTGACACTAAAGCCATTTGAATGAAGAACTCTTCATCTCTTAAGACTTATTATTTATGATTTTCTTTTCTACTCTGCTTTTATGTTTTATAGGAGATTAATGAGTCAGCCCTCTCTGTAACGACAAACACTGCTCTTCATCAAGCGAAGCCACAGTTTGTTTTTGGCACTCCAGGATGAGTAGTTCTCAGGTTGTATTCACAAGATGCCTGAAATGCTATTGCACTATACACAAAGAAAGAAGCTGACATCAAATGCGGAGGATGAGTCAAGGCCACACGATTTCAAGCTGTCTCTTCCCTACGATTGTATATCAAAAGTCAGACCATACAATATATGAATATACTCAACCACTTATTTGAGGGGTCATTTATAAAGAGGGTAAAAGCCATATACAGCTGAGGTCAAAAGTTTACATTCACCTTTGAGAATCATTAAAAATGTTTATTCTTTTACCAAAATTAGAGGAATCATACAAAATGCATGTACTGACCTGAATGAGATATTTCATGTAAAAGATGTTTACATATAGACCACAATGTAAATAATAGTTGAACTTATAAAAATGACCCTGTTCAAAAGTTTACATACACTTGATTCTTAATACTGTTTTGTTACCTGAATGGTCCACTACTGTTTTTTTTTTTGGTTTAATGATAGTTGTGGATGAGTCCCTTGTTTGTCCTGAACAGTTAAACTGCCTGGTGTTCTTCAGAAAAATCCTTTAGATCCCACAAAATCTTTGGTTTTCCAGCATTTTTGTGTATTTGAACCCTTTCCAACAATGACTGTATGCTTTTGAGATCTATCTTTTCACACTGAGGACAACTGAGAAACTCATATGCAACTATTACACAAGGTTCAAATGCTCACTGATGCTCCAGAAGGAAGAAACATGCATTAAGAGCCGGGGGTGAAAACTTTTGAACCGAATGGAGATGTGTACATTTTTCTTATTTAGCCCAAATATCAGATTTTTTTCATTTAGTACTGCCCTTCAGAGGCTACAGAAAATAGTTACATGTTTCCCAGAAGACAAAATAAGTTCAATTTACCCTGATATTCAAATTCCAAAAGCTCTTAATGCATCGTGTTTTCTTCTGGAGCATCATGTTTTTTCTGTGGTTTAGACAGCATAAATTATCAGGGCCTTGACATTTGTTTTTTCAGATTCACAAACTTTCAAGGATTTCAAGGAACCATGTATTTAAAAAGATAGTTCATCCAAAAATGAAAATTCTGTCATTATTACTCACCCTCATGTTGTTCTGAACATCTTTAGAACACAAATTAAGATATTTTTTGATGAAATCCGAGAGCTTTCTGACCCTGCATAGACAGCAAAGCAACTATGTTCAGGGCCCAGAAAGGTAGTAAGGAACTTTATTTTTTCATATTTGCAAAGTATTTTTTTAATTATTTGGATAGTAGGGCTTATATCTTCCATTTTCAACAAATAAGAATCCATTTTTGGATGATCGATGCAGCCTGTGGGCGATTGTGTTATATTTTTATATATGCTTTTACAGCATTCTAATCTAAATCAAATACAAATCATAATCGGAAACAAATCTTAAATGCAAACTTGCAAGACACTTTATATATACCAAAGTATTGTATGTTTTCATTGAAATAAATACTGACGTCTTACAAATTAAACTCCACAACTTGATAGTACGTGAGAGTACAAATGTAAACATTGCCCTTGCGAGTACAATTATTATACAAGGTAAAGTTACTTTGATTTTGAAGCTTTTCTTCAAAACAAAACAAAACAAAAACAGCAATGTTATGTATTCCTGTCTGGCTCATTTTAGAGGTTGAGTTCCCAGGTGACCTTTTCCGTTTCATTTCAAAACTAAATCAAAGCTGTCTGTTAGCTCCACACAGCATCTATACTAAAACAAAACCCATCTTAAGCTAACAGTATTCATTATTTACATTCTTTGGGCATTACTGTTCGTTTGAAGCTTTTGAAGCTCACTCTATATTTGCCTCATAAGAAAAATCCACTAAAATCAAGTGCTTCCATTTCTTCACCGTTTACATTTATACCATTTTGTTTTATGTATCGCTTCCTTAAAGTAGTTTAAAATAAAATAAATAAATCTTAGTTACTAACTTAATTATAAAAATATAAAACGCAGGCACATTTGTACATATAGTCAAGCCCGAAATTATTCATACGCCTGGCAGTTCTGACTTAAAGTTTCTTTTATTCAACCAGCAAGTTTTTTTTTGACCAGAAATCACACAGGCTTCTCCCAAAAGAGTATAAGACGATGTACAAAAGGCATCATTGTGGAAAAAAATATTTCCCATCTTTTATTTACATTTGAACAAAAAGTGGCATGTCCAAAATTATTCATACCCTTCTCAATAATCAATAGAAAAGCCTTTATTGGCTATTACAGCAATCAAATGCTTTCTATAATTGCTGACCAGCTACAGATCTGGCCATTAAAAATGCGTCTATTTTCACGCGGCAGCCTGCAATTCGGCACGCGTGGGCACGCGTCCTGCCGCAGCGGCTTTTTTAGATTTTTTTACAACGTTGTTGCACTTCATATAATATCCACCAGGTGGCGCAAGGAACAACATTCTGTAGCCAAACACCATGGCCAGCTCTAGGGGGCGTTGGTCACAAATACCAGTACAATAGTTCAATGATTCCTCTTTCCTGAAATTATGGTTCAAACCAATAGCAAAAAGATAGCCTATTCATAAGCAGGTGCAGTTGTATTGTTATTTTGTTTTATTTCTTTGTTTTCCTGACGAACATTTATTAGACTGCATCGGAAACAGAAATGTTAATTTCGGTTATTTTATTTCACCAACCGACAACTGACGTAAACCGCTAAATTCGTTTTCAGGGATTAATTATACACAAGCAAGAAGCAGCATAAACATCAGAACCTCACGTGCAGAGTTTATGCACAGAGAAAAACCCAATAAACCTATATATAATAATAAATAAAATAGGCCCACATAAGAAATATATGTTTTTCTTTTCTGAATGAATAATAATTTAACAAATTAATAAGTAGCAAGCCTATATGCAGAATTTTAGGAAATTTCTGTGATGCGCCCTTAAACCAGCATCTTGTTTCCATTTTTTTTTTTTTTTTTACAAATAGCCTACGCGTTTTTTTAAAGTTTTTTTTTATTTTTATTGTGATTGTACACAAATAACAGAAATATGTAAAATATCATAGTTTTAAGCAATGCCGTACTCTTGAACGAGTATTGTAAGCTGTATCCACTTTATTAAGGGGGCAAAAATCAAGTGATCCTGACGGCGCCGCGGGCAGTTAAATTACTCGACAACTTTCACCTTCAGAATAAAATACATTAGGCTATATATTTCAGCGTTTTAAAGCAACATCAAATTAAGATATGCATGTTTAAGAGGTAGTTCGTCTTTTTCTTTTTCTAAGATACACAATTTTAGATACACTGACAATTAATTTGAGTATAGACAGATAGAAATGGGAAGGATAAATATAAACTACAGTATTTTTGCGATTTTGGTGCTTAGAAATTTATTCTAAGCGGCCCGCGGGCGAATAATATAGTTAATATAGCGCGGAGCGGGTGGATGCGGAATAAAACCTCGTGGAAGCGGGACTGGAAAAGCACTTTGTTATATCCTATAGAATAGACTATTTAGATACTTCATCATCAAGCAAAAATTTATTCATAAGCAGGAGCAGTTTTATTATTATTTTCTTTCATTGTTTTCCTGTTGAACTTTTATTAGACTGCATTGAAAATAGAAATGTTAATTTCTGTTTTTTTTTTCCAAACGACAACCGACGCGTTTAGTTATTATTAACGACAAGATTGTGTTAAATTACATTTAAATTGAAACGTGGCTGTTACACATTAATAACAGTTAAATTCGTTTTGAGGGGTTAATTGTACACAAGCAAAAAGCAGCATAAACATCAGAACATCACGCGCAGATCTTATGCACAGAGAAAACCCAAAAAAGCTGTATGTAAAATAAATAAAAATGCCCATATGCGAAATATAAATTTCTTAATGAATAATAATTTAACAAAACGAAATAAAATAAAATTAATAAGTAGCAAGCCTATATGCAGAATTGTAGGCAATTTCTGTGACGCGCCCTTGAACCAGCATCTTGTTTACATTTTTTTTTTTTTTTTTACAAATAGCATACACATCTGTTTTTTCATTGTGATTGTACACAAGTAACAGAAATATGTAAAATAGCATAGTTTTGAGCAATCCCTTACTCTTGAACGAGTATTGTAAGCTGTATCCACTTAATTAAAGGGGGAAAAAAGGTGATCCTGACGGCGCCGCAGGCAGTTACATAACTGGATCACTTTCACCTTCAGAATAAAATACATTATATATTTCAGCGTTTTAAAGCAAAATCAAATTAAGATATGCATGTTTAAGAGGTAGTTCCTCTTTTTCTTTTTCTAAGATACACAATTTTAGATACACTGACAATTAATTTGAGTAGAGAGGAATAGAAATGGAGAGGTTAAATATAAACTACTGTTTAGAGTTAAAAATTAATTAATTTATTTATTAGTATTATTACTATTATTATTTTGATTTGTTTTTGCGATTTTGGTGCTTAGAAATTTATTCTAAGCGGGCAGCGGGCGAATAATATAGTTAATATAGCGGGAGCGGGTGGATGCGGAATAAAACCTTGTGGAATCGAGATTGGAAAAGCACTTTATTGTTATATCCTATGTAGACTATACTTCATCATCAAGCATGGGCGTCGGAAGCAAAATAAATGTGGGTGGGTCCTCCCCCAGAAAAATAAATACTTTAGTATATGCCATTTTCTGTAGCCTGGTGCCTTTTATTTAATGTTTTACACAATGCAAATACTCCATATTTACAAATATTACAAAAGACGGCTGTTCTGCAACATTTTCAGTGGCGTAAGTGATAATACGAGTAACATATCGTTTTTGACGCGGGAGAGCCGAGTTCGCATCCGCCTTATGGTGAAATCATTTTCGAAATCGTCTCCCTTTTCACTTATATCACATCGGAAAGGCATTTGTTTATTTGTTAATTAATGAAATAATTGAAAAGTTGAAATAAAGTATCAACTAGGGTTAGGTCACCTACCGTTAGTGTATCTGAGCACTATACTGTACTTTTAGGAGTGTTAATAATTAATTTTATTATTATTATTATTATTATTGTCTTTAGATTTGTTCTTACATTTTGATGCCGTACATTATTATGACGCACTGTCCATGCAGTTTTTTTTTTTTTTTTTTCTTAAAAACTAACTGAAGTGAAAGGGAAGAAACCCATGTAGATTTGGCCTAATGTCCATAAATACTATAGCCTAGTATTATATCCTAATATAGAAAATAATTTAGACAAATAAACAGAAGGCTCACTTTTGAAAACAATAAAGCTTAGCCATATGGCTGACAACGAATACAACAATTGTTAAGTATCAAAAGTGCTCCAGTGAGTTATGCAATTTTTTTCCACCTTTTTTTCTTTTTCTTTTTTTTTAAAGTGGAAAAGTAGTTCTTCTATTTCGGAGAAGTTCATTAAGTCTGTCTCTTAACAGCTTCCAGTCACGAACTGCGGGTTGAATCTCCGACCAACGATCAGTAAAAGTTTTTTTTTATTTTTTTTATTTTTTTTATTCATCTTTAAACAGCTCCGATTTACATCATTTTAGCCTGGAACTAGGCTTAAGTCTGTTCTGGGAAACCAAAGGGAAGTGTATTTTTTTATCAGTTTTCTGAAAAGTAGCCGTTAATGAGGCATCAGAGTTAAGCGGCATGCAGTAAAAGAGCGAAATGTTTATGAATGGCAGAGTGGGGGTGGGGTGGGGTGTTGAATGCTGTCTGTTGCCTTGTTGTAATCAACATTTGGAGACTTGGGGGTGCTGGGGGCGGATTCCGACTGCATTCAGTTGCATTTCGAATTCAGCATTCAAATGCATGCCAGGGAGAAGGGGAAAGCTTTCCTAACACGCTCCACTTTTTTCAAAACATTAGTGTCCAACCTTACACGCGGGTCAGTGGATATAAACAACCCGAACCCGACCGTTTTCAAATAACCCACCCGCAACTCGGACCGCAGAATAAAAAAAATAAATATTGTACCCGACCCGCCTCCTGACCCGTATGTTTAATACTAAAGTGATTAAGCTGTGGAGATGCAGTCTGAAATATCCCGACATCAGAAATCCATTGGTGTACAAGCTAAAAAATAAAATTAAAATAAAACAATGTGTCCTGTTGTAAAGTCGTTGCCGTATTGTTGTGTATGAAGTTCAGATGTTATTATTTTAAGAAATAGATATGTTTTAGGATTCTCCTTATTTTTGTTTTAGACATCCATCAATTACGGTGAATAAAAAAAATTCCGCGCTGGTGGAAACAAGACTTTCGCTTCTACTTTTGAGACCGGTGTTCTGACGTTTTTCTAAAAAAAATAAATAAATAAGAATTCAAAATTCAAAATTTATTGTCATAAAAACAGAAGGTGAATATAATTCAAAAATGTTAAGTATTTGCTGATTAAAGAAAACATGAAGGATGCCGCTTAATATTTGGCTTTTACGTGAACTTTAAAGCATATCCCTCATTCCATTTGTTTTCATTGTTTTGTAATCTTTATATTATTTTCGTGAAATGTATTTTTGCTCAACATGCATTTCTCGTGGCCACGAGTTTAATGAATAAACCAACCTGCGTGACATTAGTAACGCAGAATTATTTGAGATATTTCGTTTTGAGTTAAGAAATTGTTTGCCTATATTAATTGTTATAGAAATTAATACAATATTAAATAATTATACAGGCGATGCTGTATATGCTAATGCTGTCTGTGCGCAATGTAGACAGCTTTCACAAGTGTTTACATGTATTACATGTTGGCCTACTTCAAATTAAATAGCCCTGCAAGAAACATTTCATGTATCCCACAATCTTGTCCATTGACTGACCTTCTTTTTTTCCCATTATATTTGTATTATTCGTTTGTATTCGTTATTTTTTCCTTCATTTTGATCTCGTTACATAACATTCTGAATGTAAATGATACTGTAAAGGTGCTATGACTGGGGTTTTAACTGGAATGCAGTTTAAAGGTTAAATTTAACATATATTGTATTTTATTTAGTCTAACTAATAGACAAATAACTGAAGAGTGAATCATTCACATAGTTTCATTTGGAAATAATTTATCGTCACACAGTAAAATAGGCCTACATTCCTTCTCTTAACTAAAGAATTGAACATATAAAATATGAATTGAACATTTTATTTTGTTTAGTCCAATTAACAGACTAGACTATATAAATATTAAACTGTTTTACTGAGAAATGAATCATTCACGTAGTTTCATTTGTAAATGAAAACATCATGTATCGTCACACAAGGGGATAAATACAATCAAAAAGTCAAAACGTAATTGGCATAATTGTCAGGCGTTAAAAATAAATAGCCCTAACCAGGTATTGAAATAATAATAACCTATAATAAGAATAAATAATAAGTGATTTAGAGCTATCTACTTTTTTCTTTATTGTGAATCGCTTAACCTAAATAACTTTATATATGCTATTTGGCATATATTTAGCAAATATTGTGAACTACAATTATGCCAATAAAGTTTTGACTTTATGATTGTATTAATGCCCGTGTGTGACCATACGATTTACAAATGGAACGTGAATGATTCACTCGACAATGAAACACTATATAGGTTATAATTAGACTAAAAATGAATATATGCCATATAGTATAATCAAAGCTTTCATGGCATGTCAGCATTTATCATTTAGATTCGGAATGTTAAGAGATCGAAATTAAGGGGGACATACTGAATATAAACGAATAATACATTTATTACAGAAAAAAAGGATCAATTAATGGATAAGACTTAAGGATGCATAAAATGTTTCTTGCAGGGCTATTTAATTTGAAGTACTTGTATGTAATAAATTCTTGATAAACTTTTGAATGCTGTCTACATCGCGCACAGACATTCGCATATACAGCATTGCCTATTGTTAATATATAACTTAATATTGCATTAATTTCTATAACAATTAATAAAAACATTTCTTAACTCAAAATAAAAAATATTAATAAACCTATCTCTGATAATCCTGGGTTATGGTTACGCAGGTTTATTTATGCATTAAACATAAGGATGTCGTTACCTCGACAAAATAATCTTGTGGCCACGACATAATATGACATTCCCAGGAATTAATATCTCGTGGCAATGACAAAAAGTAATATGACGTTCCTACGAATTCATTTGTGTGGCCACGACAAACATAAGTGAACCGAAGGTGTCCCCTCCAGGTTACCGTACCTTTTAGTTTGCAGCAATGTTTTCAGCCTGCTCCAGTCCAGTGCGTTACATGACTGCCCCCTACTGATCATGTCTTTCCTATGTCATTGTATTTTCCGTGTTCCTTTGGAATACACCGGCGTCACGCGAGACCACTTTACTTCCCGCGCGCATTTTAAATGGCCAGATCTGTATTTGCACATCTCCACTGGTATTTTTGCCCATTCATCTTTAGCCATGAGCTCCAACTCTTTCAGGTTGGAGGGTCTCCTTGCCATCACCCTGATCTTTAGCTCCCTCCACAGATTCTCAATTGAATTTAAGTCAGGACTCTGGCTGGACCACTGCAAAACGTTGATGTTTTTGTCTGCTAACCATTTCTTCACCACTTTTGCTGTGTGTTTTGGATTGTTGTTGTGCTGAAATGTCCACTGGTCCGTGGAACCCAGCGGTGTGCAGTGTCCGTTGGACTGTCTGCCTTGAGATGTTGCCACCAGCAGAGCCCAGATTCATCAGGATGGCCTTGGTGGTGATCCTTGGATTCTGTTTTACCTCTCTCACTGTCCTCCTGGCCAGCACAGGTGTCACTTTTGGCTTCCGACCACGTCCTCTGAGATTTTTCCCAGTGTGGAACATCTTTTACATTTTAATAATACTTTGCACTGTAGCCACTGGAACTTCAAATCATTTAGATATGGTCTTATAGCCCTTTCCTGACTTGTGAGCAGCCACAATGAACAGCCGCAGGTGCTCAGTGAGCTCCTTTGTTAGCCATGACTGTCCACAAACCAACAGCAGAACGCTTTTGTATTCTCCTGTTGAGTTAATTAAAACAGCTGTTCCCAATGAATCAGGGTAATTAGGATGCTTTAGAACACCTTGGACTATTTGGAATGGTATAGAACTTTGGATTTTCCCATAGAGTGTGACAGTTTGCAAAGGGTAAGAATTATTTTGGACATGCCACTTTTTTTTTCAAATGTAAATAAAAGTTGAGAAATATTTTGCCACAATGATGCCTCTTGTACATCGTCGTATTATCTTTTGGGAGAAGCCTGTGTCATTTCCGGTCAAAAAAACTTGCTGGTTGAATAAAAGTAACTTTAAGTCAGAATTTGCCAGGGGTATGAATAATTTCGGGCTTGACTGTAGCTAGTGGACATTGCTATGGCTTATGGGTTGAGGGAAGACCGAGAAGGAAAAGTTTCATTTGGTACATTTCTTTAGCAGGCCTGAAGCGATGGTCTTTACTGCTCTCATGGTCTCTGTGCAAGTTGGATTAATCAGGGCTTCTGGCAACAGGAAGCCGAAGTAGCCCGTATCACGCAGCTCGAAGGCAAAGGCATATGGGATCCCGTTCTTGTAGGCCCAGTCTATTGAGCTTCCAGAACTCACATCTGCAATTGAAAGTAACACATTACATCACATCTGAACATCTCACTTTTGTTGATATAAAGGAAAGGAAAGGAGGTGACATGAGTGGTATTGAGGGTGAGGAGAGTGCTGGTAATTCACTCCCCCCACCTACAATCCCTGCCGGACCTGAGACTCGAACCTGCAACCTTTGGGTCACAAGTCCAACTCTCTAACCATTAGGCCACGGCTGCCCATATATAGAAGTAGTCATGACTCATGAGTCAGACTGAGAGGGCATACAGAGAGCTGATGACTCATACATGCAGTAGCTATATGTCATTGATTGAAGAAAAGGCAGAATGCCTGACTTACAAAGAGTGGTGGAGGCAGGGCCGTATCTGTATCTCACTCCATAAGCTGAGTACAGAGCGCTCACTGCATTCTGGGCTGCTGATTCCTGAGGGGGAAGAGCAGAGGTTCAAATCTGCTTCAAGTATTGGTCCAGTAGATCATTAAAGAAGCTCAGAGATAAGTGTAGTCAAAAGATTGTGCGCGCTAACAGCCATCCAGTCGATATATGAGGAAGCTGCACTGAGGCAAGCCTGAAAAATCACATGTCAGCCATTCCATAATCTTAATGAGGAGTTTAATGTTTTGCCCTCTGGTAAATGATATTGAGTTCTATATTTTTAAAGACCGAATCACTTTAGAATCTCCAGGGTGCAAATTATGGTTTTGCAGTGTTTACTACAGGATCATATATAAAGGAATGTGAAGATATTATACTAAATATAGTATTTGTGTATTTTATATGGACTCTCGTCTATGGAAGCCAATTTCCGCCATGTAAGAAAAAAAAATCATGCCTTACAAAAAAAAAATCGAAATAATTATGAGATAAAAAGACAAAATGATTTGCTAAATAAAAATGACTTCAAAAAGTCATAATTATGAGATAAAATTCAAAATTATGATCTTAATTTAGACTTTTTATCTCATAACTTCTACTTTTTAAGTCATAATTTTGACTTTTTTTTATCTTGTAATTATGACTTAAGTCATAATTTCAACTTTTTAATGTTTAAGTCATGATTATGACATTTTATCTCATAATTTTAACTTAAGTCATGATTTAAATTTTTTGTGTTATAATTTTCCATTTTTTAAGTCATGATTTCAACTTTTTATCTCATAGTTGTGACTTAAGTAAGCCATGATTTTGACTTTTTATCTCATAATTTTGACTTTTTGTCATAATTTCAACTTTTTATCTCATAATTTAAACTTACTTCATGATTTCAACTTTTTAACTCATAATTAATGACTTAAGTCATAACTTTTATCTCATAGTTGTGACTTAAGTAAGTCATGATTTTGACTTTTTATCTCATAATTTAAATTTATGTCATGATTTCAACTTATCTCATTATTTTAACCTTTTAAGTCATAATTTCTACTTTTTAACTCATAATTTTAATTTAAGTCATGGTTTGTAATTAAGTCATAATTTTGACTTTTTAAGTCATGATTTCAACATTTTATCTCATAATTTCGACTTTTT
Source organism: Garra rufa (assembly GCF_049309525.1). NCBI lineage: Eukaryota > Metazoa > Chordata > Actinopteri > Cypriniformes > Cyprinidae > Garra > Garra rufa. Next base: position 19,052,602 of record NC_133384.1, read on the forward strand.
AAGTCATGATTTCAACGTTTTATCTCATAATTTTGACTTTTTATCTCATAATTGTGGCTTAAAGGAGTAGTTCACTTTCAGAACAACAATTTACAGATAATTTACTGACCCCCTTGTCATCCAAGATATTTATGTCTTTTTTTCTTCAGTCATCAAGAAATTATATTTTTTTAGATAAACATATCTGGAAATTTCTCCATATAATGGACTTAAATGGTGCCCCGATTTTTCAATGTTCAAAATGCTGTTTAAATGCAGTTTAAATGTGGCTTCAAATGGCTGTAAACAATCCCAGCCGACGAAGGGTCTTGTCTACCGAAACGTTCGGTCATTTTCTTAGAAAATATATTTTTATATACCTTTTACGCACTGAAACTCGTCCAGCACAAGGGCTTGTAGTGCGCGTTCCCGACTCCACGTACTCACGTCGAAAGGTCACGCGTGACGTAAGCGAAACTACAGACCCAGTGTTTACAAAGCGAACTTGACTTGAGAAGAGAGAAGTGCAACGCAATCAAATACTCTTTAGCAACAAGGTACAACATAAAGTACAACGATGTCGGACGACTTTGAAGCTGGAGGAGCACATGAGATGGAGTTTTTCACCGTTTCCTACCTTTTTGAGCCGGAATACACAGATGATGAACTCTGTCAGAGAAAGAATACTACAGTGGCGGCGGCGGCGGCGACACAAGCCTCGGGCAGACCGCGTTCAAACAAGACGAGATGGTGGTGCAAGTGTGGAAAATGCCAGCCATTTCCAACAGAGCAGGAATCTCAGTGCTGTCACGACTGGACCACATCTGTTCCACTGTTACAAACAATCGACGAGTCAGGTGATGGGACTGCTTCAAGCATTCACTGCGTTATGGAGCACAGTGGACGTAGTAACTTACGTGGAGTCGAGAACGCGCACTAGAAGCCCTAGTGCTGGACGAGTTTCAGTGCTTAAAAGGTATGTAAAAATATATTTTTATAAACGTATGAGGTGCTTGTAATTATATTTCAGTACATCACAGAAACAACTGAAACAAAGATCTAAAAGCAGTTGAGCAGCAAACTTTGTGAAAACTAATATTTGTGTCATTCTCATGTTTTGTTTTGTTTTTAAGGGGGGGTGGGGGTGGGGGCGCCGGGAGGGAGTCTCGCCCGGGGAGCAATTCAATGTAGAACCGCCACTGATTTCGCTAAACAAGATCCTTATTTCTGAGCTGGGGTCATATAGAGCCCATGGAAGCTGCATTGAAACTGCAATTTGGACCTTCAACCCATTGATCCTCATTGAAGTCCACTATATGGAAAAAAAATCCTGGAATGTTTTCCTCAAAAACCTTAATTTCTTTTCAAATGAAGAAAGAAAGACACTTCCTGGACGACATAGGGGTGAGTAAAGTATCAGAAAATTTTGATTCAGGACTGAACTAATCCTATAAATAATTACAGAATGATCCCCACCCAAATGAACTATCTGAGGCATAAAACACTCACCACACAGTTGAAATTTGGTATAGTGGCGTATTTGTAGGAATACGGATAGAGGAGCATCTGAGCATAGGCGTGAATAGAGATGTAGGCTTTGACCCGTTTCCTGTGTTTGCGTAGAAACTTGGCAACAGCTTTAACCTCAGGCTCTGACTCAGGGAAGGGACCGCAGTATGTGTCGTCACAGGGGTGCAGGGATGCTCCCTCATCTAGCAGAGACAGCAAAAACAGGAGGTGTAAAAAATACTTTATAGGTTTCATTGTAATCATTTCATCTTTGCCTTTTCTGCTCCAAGTCTGTGGCTGGAGACGACTAATGCTTTCCTCCCTTGGCATTTTGCTGACTCATGGCCATTCTATATGTATTTTCTATCACAGTGTCAGGTATTATCTACCAGAGCATTAAGAGTGAACATTTTTAGAAAGGCATTATTCCAGTGTCCTTCAGAAGCATAAAAGAACTAGACTCTACATCCTTAAAGTTTGAGAAAAATAAATCAAGTAATTTTCTTCATAAGCAAACCCAACCCTGCTGAACTCATACCACTTTGGAAGCTGGTTAGTTCTAGTAAAGATATGCTGTTTGACAGCAAATCTTTGAATATTTGGTTGATTTACTCACCCTCAAGCCATCCTAGGTGCATATGACTTTCTTTTTTCAGACAAATTCAATCAGAGTTATGTTACTTTTTTTTTTTTTTTTGCTCTTTCAAGCTTTATAATGGCAGTGAATGGGTGTTTAGATTTTGAAGCCCAAAAAAGTGCATCCATCCATCATAAAAAGTACTCCACACAGCTCTGGAGAGCTAATAAAGGCCTTCTGAAGTGAAGCGATGTGTTTGTGTAAGAAAAATATCCATATTTAAAACTTTTTTACTTTTATGATGATGGATGCACTTTTTTGGACTTCAAAATCTCGACCCCCATTCATTGCCATTGCGAAAGAATAAAATAATTTGAAAGATGAAAGTCAGATACACCTAGGATGGCTTGAGGGTGAGTAAATCATAGGGTAATTTATATTTTTGGGTGATCCCATTAATATTTGATTTTAATATCTGGTTTTAATATTTTCGATGCCATTAGATAAACTTTGATGTCATATTAGAGTGAAATTGACAAAAGCGAATGAATATAACATAATTTAAGGGATGTTTTGTACCATATTAATAAATGCATTTAACCACAGCTTTAGAGTTTATCTGCAATGCGAGAGGCCCATCGTTAAAAATTTAGCTATGCACACAAACATAAATTCTAACATCTTAATTACCTTATGTATTACATAAGCAAATTCAAATACAAGATTGTGCTTGTAAATATTTCATTCTGTTGATTAATTTTTAATCTGTGTCAGGCATCTTCATTGGCTTGTTGGTTGTTTATGTTCTACAGTATATGAACACCAGAGCTCTTCATTTTGAAAGAGGAGCTATTTGATGTTTCTGAATCACAACTTACCGCACCATTTGACTTTCCAATTTCGGTTGGCATCCACTCCCCGACAATGATACTTTGGAATCTTTGACCGAGTTTTCCGCCAAAAGCGATCCTAGGTGAGAGAGATACCTCAGATATTTTCCTTCATTATGCCTGGCGGCCTTATATACCTTACAGAAAGGCAAGATATACTGCGTGTTTAGCAGCACAGAGCTGCAAACAATTAAATTCAGTGAGCTCTAGGCATGTGATAAACAGATAGAAGTTACCGTCTTCCAGCTGTAATGGTAACCATCCACATTGAAGACAGGCATAATGTAGAAATCGAGCTGATTCATCAGTCGCCTCATGCTGGAGTCGTGTTGATAGGAGTTCAGCGCCTGCATTCACAACGAACAAAATTGTGACAGGCTTCAAGAGATGCAGGAAATGTGTGTCTCGTTTTCCCCAAAGATAAACTTCAATAGCGCAAAAACACTCTACAAGGGCACAACAGTGTGTGTTCAGTTCCTCTAATCAACTAAGAATAAATAGGCAATTTTCTATTAAATAGATACAAAAGTGTACCTACACTTTGCAGAATCTGCATAATGTTAATTATTTTACCAAAATAAGAGAGATTATACTGACCTGAATAAGATATTTCACATAAAAGATGTTTACATATAGTCCACAAGAGAAAATAATAGTTGAATTTATAAAAATTACCCCGTTCAAAAGTTTACACACACTTGATTCAAATTACTGTGTTGTTACACGAATGATCCACAGCTGTTTTTTGTTTAGTGATAGTTGTTCATGAGTCCCTTGATTGTCCTAAACCGTTAAACTGACCGTTTTCCTTCTGAAAAATCTATCAGGTCCCACAAATTCTTTGCTTTTACGGCATTTTTGTGTATTTGAACCCTTTCCAACAATGATTGTATGATCTTTTCACACTGAGGACAACTGAGGGACTCATGTGCAACTATTACAGAAGGTTCATGATGCTTCAGAAGGAAATTGATGCATTAAGGGGTGCAAACTTTTGAACAGAATGAACAATATTTTTTCATTTAGTACTGCCCTTCAGAAGCTACAGAAGGTGCTTACATGTTTCCCAAAAGACAAATTAGTTAAATTTACCCTGATCTTCAAATTCCAAAAGTTTACCCCCCGGCACTTAATGCAGCGTTTTTTTCTTCTGGAGCATCAGTGAGCTTTTGAACCTTCTATAATAGTTGCATATAAGTCCCTCAGTTGTCATCAGTGTGAAAAGATGGATCTCAAAATCATACAGTCATTGTTGGAAAGGGTTCAAATAATCAAAAATGCTGAAAAAACAAAGAATTTGTGGGACCTGAAGGATTTTTCTGAAGAACAGCGGGCAGTTTAACTGTTCAGGACAAACAAGGGATTCATGAATAACTATCACTAAACAAACAAACAGCTGTGGATCATTCAGGCAACAACAGAGTAATAAGAATCAAGTGTATGTAAACTTTTGAACGGGGTGATTTTTATCAATTCATCTTTTATTTTCACTTGTGGACTATATGTGAGCGTATTTTATGTGAAATATTTTATTCAGGTCAGTATTAAATAAAAAAATAACATGCATTTTGTATGATTCCTCTTATTTTGGTAAAATAATGAACATTTTAGCAGATTCTGCAAGGTGTATGTAAACTTTTGACCTCAACTGCATACACACACACACATAAGAAAGATGCAGGGTTACTGCATGTAATGTCTAATTGATTACAGCAGAAAGCAAAAACATCCTGAGTGATGGTGGTTTGAGGGTAATAATAGAGCTGTAAAAGCGTTCATGGCAAGGTCAGTCTTCTTTATGTCTGTGTCATACTGTATGTCTGCCTCATAGTGGTGCGCTGAAAGTATTGCAACAGACCTGGTACTTAAGTATCTCTCTCCTTTGATCTCTATCTAATTCTATATTTGTCTCACTCAGCTGCTGATCTGAGAGCAGTTCATTTGTGTTTTGAAAACTACACCCAGATGAGCAAAAAGTATGTCACTTAACTAAAGGCACTCTTTGATATTTTTTTATGAGCTGATGTATTATTCAGATTACTTTTGGAGGAATTTAGAGACTCGCTGTGTGAAACAGTCCTAGAATACATTGGTTTACTAACAAAAAAACACAACACTAAAATATTAAATGTTATAAAAAATGTTGAATGTTATGAGACTGTTGTCTTTTATCAAGATAAATTATTTAAAATGATAATATTAAGAATGATCTGATTCTTGTTCAAAAGTCTGAGACCATACTGAAAATTTGGGATTCAAAATTAAATCTAAACCTGAAAGAGAGATTTTCTCTCTTTTGTTGTTTGATTAAAATGAAAGAACAAAAATTTACAGATAATGTGTAGGGTAAGTTATTTAACATACCCTAACTATCTTGAACTGGAAAAAGGTTCAGGTAGTTCAGGCAGAGAATGAGCTGAGGTTAAAAAGTATATAAATTGTATTTTTTTTTTAAATAACCGATCGTTTCGCTAGATAAGACCCTTTTTACTCGGCTGGGATCGTTTACAACCACATTTGGGATCGTTTGAAGCCGCATTTAAACTGCATTTTAGAAGTTCAAACTTCCATAGAGGTCCACTATATGGAGAAAAATCCTGAAATGTTTTCCTCAAAAAACATAATTTCTTTACAACTGAAGAAAGAAAGACATTAACATCTTGAATCGTACATAATCTGTAAATTTTTGCTTCGGAAGTGAACTTCTCCTTTAATGACAGACAACAGGAATATTAGACTGCTGTCACTTTAAGACCTGCCCAAATCCTATATACTGTTACATGTTTGTTTTCTTTCTCAGCTGTTTGCTTTCACTTAAGACCTGAATGTATCTGTTTTTACAAGGATACTTGCAAAGACAGGCATTTTGACACATACAAGTGTGTGTATTTAACTGTTCAAGGCCTATTAAGTGGCAAAAATAACCTGCTGCGCTCTACAAACTCTGTCTTTATGTGCACACATTTCTCAGACAGCGCATGCATATAGCGAAGTGAGTTCTCTTTTACTGCTTATTGCGCTTCAATGGCTTAAAATCACTTTTTTTAAACTGGACTGCTTAAAAATTCATGCAAACGATAAGTTTTTATCATATAGCACAGCAACGTCTTGTGACCGTGTAACCGAGATAGAGATGATAGTCTCTAATAATAATATGTGACCCTGGACCACAAAATTTAAGTCTTAAGTCGCTGGGGTATATTTGTAGCAATAGCCAAAATTACATGGTATGGGTCAAAATTATTGATTTTTCTTTTATGTCAAAAATCATTTAGAAATTAAGTAAAGATCATGTTCCATGAAGATTTTTTGTAAAATTCCTACTATAAATATATCAAAATGTAATTTTTGATTAGTAATATGCAGTGTTAAGAACTTAATTTGGAAAACTTTAAAGGTGATTTTCTCAGTATTTAGATTTTTTTGCAACCTCAGATTCCAGATTTTCAAATAGATGTATCTCGGCCAAATATTGTCCTATCCTAACAAACCATATATCAATAAAAAGCTTACTTATTTATAGCTTTCATATTATGTATACATCTCAGTTTTGTAAAATTTAACCTTATGACTGGTTTTGTGGTCCAGGGTCACATATAATAATAACACAGCACATACCTCCTTCACAAACCATTGGCAGAAAGCTGGACCAATCCATTCTCTTGCATGCACTCCACAGTCTATCCACACTGCCTTCTTAAAGGGACGTGTTCTCTTTCCTAACTGACAGGAGAGGGGAAAGAACACCGTCTGGTAAGTCCATATGTGTGAGTGTTTGTGTTCTCATAAATTTAGCCATTTCTTCCATCAGCCTTTACCTGGAGCACATAAAGGGGCCGTCCTTCATAGGACTGACCAATAGAAAACAGGTCCACCAGGTGTGGGTGTGTCCGGTTCATCTCAAACATCCAACTCTGGATCTGTGGATAAGGATGAAAAAATGTTCATCCACATTCTTATTAACATGCAGCTTGTATTTATTAAAACTTTGTAGCAGACAGTCAAAAATCAATTTTCATACACATTTAATTTTGCAGGTCTGGCCTACTTTTGACCACAACTGTATGTGCACAAAACTTGTAGTATCAGAGTTTTTCTTTTAGAGAATGTTTGACTTGTCTTAATATGTTAAAGCTAAGCTCAAGATATGAAATATTAATTGGTGCATGCTTTATAGATGTTTTCTTTACAAGAGTACTAGAGGAATTACATCCATAAAACTGAATGTAATCCAGCCCTCGTCTACTTGGAAGGTTTTCCCATTTATCATCTTGTCATGGAACTAAATCACAGAGCTGGAGTATATCTGCTCGTTCATTTGAAGTTGGCACTCTGTCTGAGGGAGAAGACCTGTGAGTAAAGGTTTAATGATGGGTTCGGGCTGCACTGACGAAAACCTCCCGAGGATCTGTTTTTCTTGTGTTCACGAACCACAACTGAATGCAAATGCATTTCTCAATCAAAGGCTGATAGTTAGCCTGCGAAAAACCAAGCTTCTTTTGAAAAAGATGGCAGACAGAGAGAAAAAAAACTATTTGATCTCTGTCTTCTTCATTAATTTTCATCCATGCATTCACCTCTTCCAAAGGATGGTACACTTCATAGTCATACTGGAATTCTGATCTGCGCTTCCTGGAGGACCGGTAGCCGATCTGTCTTTCAATTTCAGTTTGGAGATTGGAAATGAGCACCCTGTGGAGACAGTCAAGGAAGGAATGTTGAAAGCATATGCACTGTGTATCTAACCATTTAATGGCAATTTTCAGGGTTACTCAGATGCATGCATATATATATCAGGGGCGTTTCCTCAGAGGAGGCAAGGGAGGCAGTGTCTCATCAAAATATTAGATGAGAAAAAAGTGTGTAGTGCAAAAAAACAACAACACTAATATTAGTGTATAAATCAATCGTTTTTTTTTCTAAATAAACATTGTCCAACAGTGACACCAGCAGGTAAGAGAAGTCAACGCCTACATTGTGATTTGATTGGATATGACTGTGATTGGTTCATGCGATAAATCCTGCCTCTTGTGTTCATGCAAATTCTGCGTTCGTGAATCAGTCTGATTGAACAATATAATGGCGTTAAAGCAAAGACTCATTTTAAAAAGTAAGTAAAGAACTCACACACTTAGACAAAACCACTTTGTTACTTAAAAATAAGAACTAAATGGCATGAAAACATCATATGTGGTAGTCATAGTTTTTATTGAGTAATCAAAGTAAATCTTTTCGTCTGTGTGTGTTACCAAGCTTTGATGACTGTTGATCTGAAAAATTCAAAAATAGTTAAAAGTTAGCTATTAAAAAGAATAGATGACATAAGTTCACAAATAAAATATATTGTTAGTGGCCAAGCACCGAAGGCTATGTATCTGTTTGCATTCTTATTTTTATTCTTCTTCCTTTCTTTTGAGTCTCCAACTCTTTAGCACCACCACTTGTCAAGTTTCACGCATGTTTATGCTAATGACTTTTAAACCATAAGGTCTAGAAGGAAAATTCTAGACCTTACCTTTAGTTTTTCCTTCGAATCCTTGGCTAATGCAGAGTCGAAAGAACACCAAAATTGAAAATAATTATCAATTTTCTTTTTCGCAATTTTTAATAGTTTGAAAAACCTACTTTTTCAAACTTGGCCTAGATGGTTTATCTGATTTTCAACTAAATTTGCTCAGATTATCTTTAGACCATGCTGGCAAAAACATTTTGGAATTCAAGTTGATTAGTCAAACCGTTATTGAATAATGCGCAAACGAATTTTGACGAAGAGCACGCAAAAATGGATGTGAGGCTATACCTCCACAATGGTTTGGCGTACTGAGATCAAACTTGGTGTGTGTTATAACAATTGGTGTGTGCTTATAACTTCTGAATGGTTTGCCCAAAAATCAAAAATTAGATTCGGTGCAGCATGCTGAGGCAAACCATACCCATTTTTCCCATGTAAGCCATTTTGGGTGTCAGCCATTTTGAATTTTGCCATAAAATGCTAGATTTTACCAACGCATTGGCATGTTGTTACGAAAACATATGTCGAAAACATAGATATCAATTTTGCCATACTCACTTGAACTTCCTTTTATTTATGTTGAAATAAAACCTTTTTAAGCTCCTCCTAGACAGTTTGTCCAATTTTCACCAAATTTTGCTTGCAAAAGTTATGGATTTTGTGTTGATATACAAAATGGTTATCGTTGATGGTTAACGAATCTTTGAATTTGCTGGAATGATGCCAAACTGCATCTGAGACTGCATCTCTGCAAAGCTTTGACATATTGACACGAAACTTTGTATGTGCCATTATCACCTCACACTGACCACACCACATCGATTTGGTAACAGTGCCATCTATTGGTCAAAACTGATAAACCATTCATTAACCATTAGTAATGAAGTTTTCAAAAATGCTTTTTAACTTTTCAATACATTAGCCTATTTGTTACACAACATTCCTTGGGTCAAGCCGAAAACATAGATACCAATTTTGCTATTGTTGTCTGCATTTCCTGTCGGCAATTTTGATTTGTTGCAAACTTACTTTTTCGTACTCCTCCTAGACCATTGGTCCGATTTTCACCAAACTGGACTCAACCATGCTGCCAAAATGTTGGACCGCTTTTGTGTAGCGCCGCTACAGATTTGAGGCGTAATGCCAAAATGACTATGAGGCTGTATCTCTGCAAAGCTTTTACATATTGACACCAAATTTTGTGTGTCATTGTCACCTCACACGGAAGACACCACATAGATTTGATAATAGCCACCTATTGGTCAAAAGTGATAAGCCAATAAATCATATTATTAGTGGTTGTATTTGTGATTTTTCAGCCATTTTGACCAAAATCATCTTAAAATGGTTTTAATTACTTATTGCTACAGTTGGTCTGATGCTCTGTGTAATGCACAACTCCTAATTTAGTCTCTGTTGTGTTTGGCCCTTTAATTGCAGCTGTATTATAAATTGTTACTGCCTTGAGTTTTGAGGACTTTGCCTCCTCATTTCAGAACACTAGAGAAAAATGTAAGGATTTTAATTAAGGTTAAAAGGCAGACCCAATATCACCAACATTAATAATCGAATCACACACTTAATTAAACCTCAATTTTGCTTGTTGTTGTTTTTGCTAAGAGTTTGGAGGAAGCAATGATAATGCCACAATTTATCTATCTGACCTGTCAAAACTAAAGCAAACAAAGATGGAACGTTTTAAACTATAGTAAACAGAGCACTAGATCCATTCATTTCTCTCTCTCTCAACCTATCCCATTACCCAGAATCCTCTGAGGTATCACTTCTGCGTGTAAATATGCTCAAATACATCAGCCATGAGAAGGAGAGGAGATATAGAAGAAAAAGCCTCCTTGGGGAAAGGAATGACAATGAAAGTGCTTCTGGCTGCAGCGCGTGAGATAAGCTTCATTGTTGCTGTTGATCTGGATGATTGATGGAGCGAGTGGTGGAAAGACTACTCTGAATCGAGCTTTCATTTCTGGGTCCTTCGGCACATGCAAATCAAAGTCAGACGAATCCGAGTAGATAATTCAAATGCGTGTCCCTCAGAAACCGATATTTCTCCCAGAGGAGTATGAGAGAGGAGTTTGCTTTAATATGAGTCCTAGAGAAGGAAGAGAAGACTTACTCATAGTGGATGTGCACTAGGTGAAGATGTCTTCTCAGCCATTGCGTCTTGTTCCGTCCCACATGAACATCTACAGGGCTTTTCTCTTGAATCATAGATGCACTGTTGGGCTGCCAAAGGTCTACCTGCAGAACATCATAGAAGTCAATCAAGCAGAAATGTTCCTAATTGCTAATTATATATATATATTAGGGCTGTCAAATGATTAAAATTTTTAATCAGATTAATCAGACTTTTCAGTGGATTAATCATGATTAATCACTATTTGCAAGGACACCTGAATCCTAACCATTTTTTTTTCTGAAATGCATACCAAAATATAAATAACAGGACACAGATACATAATTTTCACATTTTCATATTATGCCAGGGCCCGCATCGGGCCTGTTTTAGGCTACTCCTTATTTTTTATATTTTAGACATCCATCAATTATGTCGCGCTGGTGGAAACAACACGAGACTTTCGCTTTTACTTTCGACAACGGCTCGGATGGCGCAACTGGAAGAGATCCGCGTTCAATCGCACGCAGTAGGCTGAAACTTGACACAAAATACCGCCAAAAATAAATAATAAATGTGTCGGGGAAAGAGTAAAGGCATATCTGAATTATTTATTAATAAAGTGTATGTGAGTCAATGTGAGTCAATGTCGCAAAGATCCTGCAATCTCATTTTTGGACGCGCCTTGAGAGAGAAATTTATCGTTAAGGATTACATATTAAGCAAGTTTTTGTTTTCGATTTGTTTTATTTCGTTAAGTAATAATTTAAAACTTTCTATAGATATGTTTATCATGTCTGTGAGGCATGCATTTAGCTTTATTTTTGTTAAGCACTCCTGTTCAAGAACGAGACGACAGAAAGCGCATCATTTTTGTTTTCTTTATTTTATAAAAACACTGCAACGTTTTTTGGTGTATTACTTTTTCCTTTGTGAGCAAAAATGACGGATAATTTCAAATTGCTTCCACTGAAAAAATGCAAATGATTGAGCTGGTGCCTCGATGACCTGCAAAGCGGCTTCATATCTCTTCCACTCTCCACTCTGTCACTGTGTCAGTCACCGCTCTTTCGAGAATGAACCCAGCATAACTATGCAGATTTAATTCCCAAAACATAAGAAAAACGAAAGTTTCATACAAATTCTGAATGGATTATGGCATGGAAAGTGCAAAGCGCGCTCCCTTTATTATCACTAAAAGCGTCACAAATCTTAGTTCATAGAGATCTCACAACGTTCCGTTATAATCAATAAAGCTTTCTAAACTACACAATGAATCTTTTATTTACATCGCGTCTACACTTAGTCAGGAGATGAACAACGCTGGATTGTTTGCCAGATCTTCAATTGGTTTGCTTTCGTTTGAGGGTATATAGCACCGTCTACCCCAGTAGAACCGGGCCTAAGCTTGGCTAACCACTCCAGTTGCAGAGGGGCTGTCGCCCAGGCTTGTACTTGTTAACTGTACCATCATCATTCTTTTTATATTTGAATCCGTCCATAGGCTCACCTTGCTCCATCTCGCCTCTAGCTCCCCAACCACTTTCCTGACAAATAATTCGTCACTCTGCGCATGAGTGAAATGCGTTAAAAAATTTGACGTAATTAACAACAACAAAATAATTAACGCCGTTAACGCATTATTTTTGACAGCCCTAATATATATATATATATATATATATATATATATATATATAAGTCTGAGAAGAATTAAAGAAAAGGGGAAATGTCTCGGGTTATGTATGTAACCATGGTTGGCACTGGCATCAAATAACAAATTAAATCCAAAAACAACGAGAAATTAACAAATAAAGCAATCTTTGCAAAGAAATCAGGTCATTGAAATTCAAGCAGTTTATCACACACTGTAAGATCTATGAACCAGAGAGGAGATTACAGATAAAGCTTTTCCCAGTGCTGTGTGATCTGTAGATCAGAGACCTGCTGACTCAGCCCATTCACAGAGAGTTTGAACCAGAGCTGTCATGATCACAGCGCTTGACTGAAATTATCTATTTCTGTGTGTGGATCCACAAAACCACTTTAGATTGCCAGCATATGCCGGAGCCTTTGTAGCAGCCCAGATACCAGTCCCTGAAGCATAACCTCAGATTTGCATCATCAGCCTCCTCTGTATGCCTGCCAAGTCACTATGCTGTTGACTTTGGCTACAACAACAGGCCCATTTAATAAGACGACAAAGAGTAGAGCTATTCAAAATGGCCCATCTTAACACCAGCAACAGAGTAGATCAGGGGCTAGATTTATTTCTAGACATGAAATGGTGCACTGCATTATATATATACATATATTTGTATTTGCATTTAAAATTATATGCCTTGTGTTAAATACAACCCTTCAATTTGTGAGTCTTGGTTAAAAGCAGGGATAACAGTCATGCAATCTGTCCACTCTGCATGCAGAAAAATCACTGCATTCCTAACAGATGCTCACAAACCTGGCAGCTGAAACAGATTTGACATGTTTGTGTTGATGGTGTGTGACTGGTGTGTTCTTGGAACAGATTTTGCATGCACAAGAAAAAACATGAGATTGAGATGATGAACATGTCTTCTACATAAAGCAGGTGATTATAAAAGAAAACACCCGACTATATAAGCGTTAGAAATGTTAGTGATAGTGATTGTCAGGCAGTTTCTGTTCTGTAATTTGAGGGGAAAATCAGTGGAAAAGATTAAATATGGTAAAATGTTTTAAATGAAGCTAAGAGTACTGCTCATCAGGGATAGGAACTTAAATGATGGGCATTTAAATTCTGAGGATGCAGATATATATATTTTCATTTAAGACCCATTCATGCTGTGAAAACAGTACTGTATAAATGTATGATATTATTACTAAATCGGGTTTGTACATTCACGTATATCTGCACTGTATATCAGAGAAACCTTTGTGCTCTTTCAATGTATATGAACATATTGCATTTATTAGCAATGTTGGGGAAAGTTACTTTTCAGAATGCATTACAATATTACATTACTCCATAAAAAAGTAACTTATTGTGTTAATAGTTACTTTTTATGAAAAGTAATGCATTCATTTTGCGTTACCTTTTTTTACCTAAGCTGGGCTTGCATACTATTTTTTAATAACAAAACCCCCAAAATTATACTGTAATTATACTGTAAAGGCACTTTCACACCAAAAGTGAAATTAAAAAGCCTCAGGCTGAAGGAAGTGCCTCTGAATCTCACTCCCAGTTTCTCTCAACACAGGAACAGAAGAGGTGTCAGTGAATAAATAAATACATTTAAAAAGTTAATTTAAAAGTAATTTGTTACTTTTCAAGTTACTTTAAAAAGTAATCTGATTACGTTACTTGCGTTACTTGTAATGCATTACCCCAATACTGTTTATAAGGCCACCCAGCCTATTTTTTGTGCTTTATGTGTAAGTGTGGTTTCAGTTGTTGTAAATTTAAAATACATTTTAGTATTAACATTTTTGGTGAATCATTATTTCGTTGTACACAGATTTTATGCACAAATTTGGGTGTACATGGTTTGCGAATGAGACCCATTGGGTTTTATATTGTTCTTGTACTGAAGCCAAAGCAAATATAGTGAAAAAAAAAAATCTCTTAGATTTTCTGCTTTGGAAGACAGTTTCCACTAAACAGAAAATAAAAAAAAGGTTATTGTGACTTTTTATCTTACAATTCTTAATTTATTCTCAGAATTGCGTAATATAAATGCGCAATTGCGAGTTATAAATTCAGAATTGCAAGATATAAACTCACAATTGCGATTATAAGATCAGAATTGTGTGATTTAAACTTGCAATTGCAAGTTATAGTCTTAATTGCGTGATATAAACTAAATTGCGAGTTATAAAGTCAAAATTGTGAGATATAAACTTGCAATTCTGAGTGATAAAGTCAGAATTGCGAGATATAAACTCAATTGCTAGTTATAAAGTCAAAATTGCAGGATATAAACTCACAATTGCAAGTTATAAAGTCAATATTGCGAGATATAAACTGACTTTTTTTCTCAGAATTGCGTGATACAAACTCGCAATTGCAAGTAATAAAAAATCTGAATTAACTCACATTAACTCACAGATAAAAACTCATAATTGTGAAATATAAACATACAATTGCGGGTCATAAAGTCAAAATTGCAGGATATAAACTCATAATTCTAAAAAAAAGTCAGAATTGTGAGATATAAACTCATAATTCTAAAAAAAAGTCAGAATTGTGAGATATAAATGCACAATTCCGACTTTTTTGTTGCAATCGCATAATAGAAACTCGCAATTGCAATTTATAAAGTCAGAATTGCGAGATATAAACTCATCATTCTGGAAAAAAAAAGTCAGAATTATGAGTTTATATCTTACAGTTCTGACTTTTTTCTCAGAATTGCGTGATACAAACTCACAATTGCAAGTACTAATAAAAAGTCAGAATTAACTATTTATTTTAACTATATATTTTTAATTACAAAATATAAACTTACAATTGTGGGTTATAAAGTCAAAATTGTGAGATATAAACTTGCGTGAGATATAAACTCACAATTGCGAGTTATAAATTCAATATTGTGAGATATAAACTCATCATTCTGGAAAAAAAAGTCAGAATTATGAGTTTATATCTTACAGTTCTGACTTTTTTCTCAGAATTGCGTGATACAAACTCAAAATTGCAAGTAATAAAAAGTCAGAATTAACTCACAGATTAAAAACTCACAATTGCAATTTATAAAGTCAGAATTGCGAGATATAAACTCACAATTGCTAATTATAAAGTCAAAATTGTGAGATATAAACTTACAATTGCGAGTTATAAATTCAATATTGCGAGATATAAACTCATAATTCTGAAAAAAGTCAGAATGAGTTTATATCTTCTGACTTTCTGACTTTTTTTCTCAGAATTGCATGATACAAACTCGCAATTGCAAGTTATAAAGCCAGAATTAACGAATTAACTCACATTAACTCAAAGATAAAACTCACAATTGTGAAATATGAACTTACAATTGCGGGTTATAAAGTTAAAAATGTGAGACATTAACTCGCAATTCTGAAAAATAAAGTCAGAATTGTGAGATGTAATCTTGCAATTGTGAGAAAAAAAGTCAAAATTGTGAGATAAAAAGTCGCAATTGCTTTTTATTTTCTTTTATTTAGCAGCAGAAATGGGCTTACATAGACTCCACCTGTGAGTCCCTAGATACCGTTTGAGGTTTGTATTTCAGCCAAGAGAAAATCTGGCCAAGTGGCACACTTGCTTATCAATGACTAAAAAGATATAATAGTTTGCAGATGGTTATGTGTGAGCACAGACCTGAAACCTTCTCTCTGTTAGTGCAGTGGCCCCAATTTCTTGGGTTCTCCACATCAAGCATTGTAAAAATCAACATTATATTCTGAGATCATTTTATACACACCATTGTCTATACATTTCATCAGTATTTTCCAAATCCCTTTATAGTTCCTCAAAGATTAAGTCATATTTGATTTGGGCTAAATGTGATACTGTGTTTTGTCTAAATAGTCATGTAGAGCTTATAAACCAATTTTCAGTATATCTTGTTTTTGATCTTCTAAAGTGCATGTGTTTGTACTTAAACGCCTATTTTGTCTGTTTCTGATTCGTTTTGTCTGTGAACCGGGATGACGTCACTTTGAGAAAATACAGCAGAAACAACCAAATGACCCAAGACTCCTCAAGTCTTTCACTAGAGACTCTCTTCAGAGTGGTGACATCAAAGGCAGCAGACAGAGAAACAATGCCATTTCATGCTTGTACCCTTTAAAAACACCTACTGTAATATGATGAAATACAGGTCCATCTCAATAAATTAGAATGTCATGGACAAGGAAGTTCATTTATTTCAGTAATTCAACTCAATTTGTGAAACTCGTATATTAAATAAATTCAATGCACACAGACTGAAGTAGTTTAAGTCTTTGGTTCTTTTAATTGTGATGATTTGGCTCACATTTAACAAAAACCCACCAATTCACCATCTTAACCAATTGGAATACTTCATAAGGCCAATAAAAAAAACTTTTTAGTGAATTGTTGGCCTTTTGGAAAGTATGTTCATTTACTGTATATGTATATGTATATGTTACTGCCTCAATTCGGCGTGGCATGGAGGTGATCAGTCTGTGGGGTTCAGGTCTGGTAAGTTTGTTGGCCAGTCAAGCACACCAACGCCATGGTCATTTAACCAACTTTTGGTGCTTTTGGCAGTGTGGGCAGGTGCCAGATCCTGCTGGAAAATGGAATCAGCATCTTTAAAAAGCTGGTCAGCAGAAGGAAGCATGAAGTGCTCTAAAATTTCTTGGTAAACAGGTGCAGTGACTTGGGTTTTCAAAAAACACAGTGGGCTAACACCAGCAGATGACATTGCACCCCATATCATCACAGACTTCAAGCAACTTCTCCACCAACTTCTTCCTCCAGACTCTAGGATCTTGGTTTCCAAATGAAATAGAAAACTTGCTCTCATCTGAAAAGAGGACTTTGGACCACTGCAGTCGATTTCTTCTTCTCCTTAACCCAGGTAAGACACCTATGACGTTGTCTGTGGTTCAGGATTAGATTAACAAGAGGAATACACCAGCTGTAGCGAAATTCCTTAAAACGTCTGTGTGTGGTGGCTCTTGATGCCTTGACCCCAGCCTCAGTCCATTCCTTGGGAAGTTCACCCAAATTCTTGAATCGATTTTGCTTGACAAGCCTCTCAAGGCTGCGGTTCTGTCAGTTTGTTGTGCATCTTTTTCTTCCACACTCTTTCCTTCCACTTAACTTTCTGTTAACATGCTTGGATACAGCACTCTGTGAACAGCCGGCTTCTTTGGCAATGAATGTTTGTGGCTTACCCTCCTTGTAAAGGGTGTCAATGATTGTCTTGTGGACAACTGTCAGATCAGCAGTCTTCCCCATGATTGTGTAGCCCAGTGAACCAAACTGAGAGACCATTTTGAAGGCTCAGGAAACCTTTGCAGGTGTTTTGAGTTGATTAGCTGATTGGCATGTCACCATATTCTAATTTGTCGAGATAGTGAATTGGTGGGTTTTTGTTAAATGTGAGCCAAGTCATCACAATGACATTCTAATTTATTGAGAAAGATAAAATAGTCCATGTGTGTCCATGAATACTCTGCGTGCGCAAAAAAAACTAAAATAATTTTCGTAGTGCGTTCACAATAGTGCCATAACATATATCTGAGAACCGAAAAATATGGTAAGTGTTCACTGATGATTTGTTGTATAGACAGCCC
Organism: Garra rufa; assembly: GCF_049309525.1. Taxonomy (NCBI): domain Eukaryota; kingdom Metazoa; phylum Chordata; class Actinopteri; order Cypriniformes; family Cyprinidae; genus Garra; species Garra rufa. The sequence goes on from NC_133384.1 coordinate 19,070,466, forward strand.
AGTTCAGAAGCATACTTCTGGAGAAAATAGTGGTTTACGGTGTTGAGGAACTCACTTGCCAGACTCTTAAAGGAAGCTGAAGATGTTCATGCATCACTGGTGCTGAGAATGACACAGTGATGGTGCAAAAAAGATAAAGGCCATTGCACTGTGATAAACTAAAAATAGTTTAGTTTGGTAGAAAAAAAATGAAGAAATGGAGGAGAAAAGGATTTGATAGAAATGACTGGTCGTTCAGATAAGACAAATCCTCTTTAAAGCAGTAACATCAGTTTCTATGTGGTTTGATTTTGTTTCTTATGATTTCTTTCACATTTTTAATGTTGAATGAGTTTTGTAGGGGAAAAGAAGGTGCTCACCGTCAGGTTTTGGAAGAGCTGTTTGACTGCTTGAACCTCTGTGTCGCTGCTGGGGATTATTCTGAACACTTGATCACTGTCGAAATAAAGCATTGCAGTTACTGTAAATTACACTCTGGCACAGGAATCAGATTTTACAGGAACCAAGTTTTGATCATGAATGTGCGTGGTGTTTTTTTTTTTTTGTATGTTTATACACTATACTTTTCAAAAGTTGGGGTGAGTTTTTTTTTTTTTTTAACTGATACTTATTCAGCAAGGATGAATAAAATTGATAAACATTGACAGTACAATCATTTATAATGTTATTTCTATTTCAAATGAATGCTGTTTATTTGAACTTTTTATTCGTCAAAGAATAATGAAAAACATATTAAGCAACACAACTGTTTCCAACATTTAAAATAATAATCATAAATGATTCTTCAGCTGCAAACCAGCATATTAGACTGATTTCTTAAGGATCATGTGAAACTGAAGACTGAAGTAATGCCTTATAAATTACATTTAAAAAAAATATTAAAATAGAAAACCTATGGAAGCCTGTTTTCGCCACTGAATACAAAATAAAAAAGGTTAGGGTTAGGGTTAGGGTTCTTTTACAATTCTGACCTTTTTGCAGAATTGTGAGATATAAACTCGCATTTGTGCATTCTTTTTTCACATAATTTTCAGAATTCCGAGATAAAAACCAATTCTGAATTTTCTCGCAACTGTGAGTTTATATCTCACCATACTGACTTTTTTTTACCTAATTTTTCCTCAAAATTGTGACATAAACTCATATGAAGTCAGAATTGCCAGATAAAAATGTGCAATTCTGACTTTTTCCTCACAAATGCGAGTATGTATCTCACAATTCTGACTTCCTCCTTGCAATTGTGAGTTTACATCTCGTAACTTAAATTTTTTTTCACATAATTTTGACTTTTTTTCTCAGAATTGCAAGATAAAAATGTGCAACTCTGACTTTTTCCTCACAAATGTGAGTCTATATCTCAATTCTGACTTTTTTCACATAATTATGACTTTTTTTGCTCAGAATTGCAAGATAAAATGTGCATTTCAAATTTTTTCCTCACAAACGCGAGATTATATCACAATTCTGACCTTTTTCGTTTAAATCTGAATTTTTTCTCAGAATTGCGAGATAAAAATGTGCAATTTTGGCTTATTCTCACAAATGTGAGTTTGTATCTCACAACTTTTTTCACAAAATTATGCCTTTTTTCTTAGAATTGTGAGATAGAAATTCGCAATTGCTATTTATAAGGTCCAATTTTGAGGGACAAAAAAAAACTGACGATGTTCTCAGAATTCTGACTTGTTAACTCGCAATTGCAACTCTCAAACGTCACAATTGCAAGATAAAAACAATTCAGAATTGTGTTTATTTTTCACAATTCTGACTCAGAATTGCAACTTTATTTCTCAGAGCTGCGAGTTTATTTCATAACTCGCAATTGCGAGTTTATATCACGCAATTCTGAGAAAAAAAGTCTGAATTGCGAGAAAAAAAGACAGAATTGTAAGATAAAAAGTCACAATTATGTTTTTTTATTCGTGGCTGAAACATAAATTTTTACTGTATTATTTGACCAAATAATGAAACCAAACTGAAGATGGATATATAATATATGGAAAATCTTGTATTCTGAAGAGTCAGTCATTGTGAGTCTTTTTCATCCATTATATTGTCTACCGAGCAAAGTCTCATCGTTCTCAACAGGCAGCATGATTTGAGGTTAAATTCATGTGTGTACCACAAACCTGTCACGCTGAAGTTTAATACCAGAATAAGAAAACAACTCCCCCAACACTAAGTACAAGCTTTAGTACTAGTGATTAATGCTAATATTTCCAAGAGCGGCGGAGCTAGCAGACAGTTTTATTGAGCTGGCTGACATATAAAGGCTTCTCTGAGGGTTGTTTTCTTTGAAACGGTTCAAAACACACCAAAGATGACCTCATTACATCACTAAAAGCAATCTGCTATTTTTAGGCTTTGAGTGACGCTGACGCTCCAGGTTACATTCTCCTTTTTTTGTGGTGTAATTGCGCGAGCAGCTCCATGCCAGCTCTATCATTACACAAGTAAGCCACAAAACTGGTCTCGGTTTGTTCATCATTAAAGACGTCATCTCACGCTAATGGGAAGCGCAGAGGAAATCGTGCTTGACGCCACACCTGTAACGTCTTTGTGTGCGGTATTTTATGTCTTGGATTGCATTTCCCACAGAATCTTTATTGTGTGGTGTCATGCAATATCTGCTTATGCTTTAAATAAATAATAAACCCCTCCTCAGCTGTAGGGTGCAAAGTTCTTCATACTCTCTTTCATTTTCCTTACTATATAGTGGACTTCTTGTGGCATTTTATATAGTTATAGAGTCTCCTGTTGGTTATTGGACTGGAGAAACATACAGGACCTTCTCTATCTGATGTCAGCTGGCGAGTCAGTCACACATAAGGACAAAGTTTGGCGTTTAGGTTAGTGTGTGAATGTGTGAGGGATGATGTTATGCCTCTTGGCTGATCTGGGGCAAATGTACCGGGCTTCACACCCTCACAAACGCGAAGAGGCGTTGGTTGGTGTGTTTTATAGCCCCATGTAAAGCATCCATCTGATGGAATGGAGAAAAACACAATGACTGACCCAATACAGGACAGGAATTTATAGCACCCTACCCTGTAAGATTGCTAACTGATACACTGTAAAGAATGTTGGGTTATGTATTTATCTTTTTTAACACTGTAAAAAATGCTGGGTTATTTTTTTTAACCCAAATGCTGGATTTAGCTGGTTGTGACATTTTATTGGGTTATTTTTAATATTTTTACCCAGGTACTGGATATATTTTCTACACTCTAAAAAATGCTGGGTTATTATTTTCAATCCAAATGCTGGGTTATGTCATTTTATTGGGTTGATTTTTACCCAGGCGCTGGGTAGTTTTTCTGCATTCTAAAAAAATGCATTTTTTTTTTTTTTAACCCAAATGCTGGGTTTAGCATGTTGGGTCATTTTATTGGGTCATTTTGAATATTTTTAGGTGCTGGGTAGTCTTTCTGCACTCTAAAAAATGCTGGGTTATTATTTTCAATCCAAATGCTCGGTTATGTCATTTTATTGGGTTGATTTTTACCCACACTGTAAAAAATTGCTGTAGTTCTGCAGCTGGTTTCCAGTAGATTTTTAATTTATGTTATTTACTGGCAACAGTTTGTTCAAAGTTAAATGAACATTAAACATTAACAAGTCTTTGTCTTTACAGAATAAAACTATAAAATAACAACCTACTGCAAAGCATTCTGGGAACCAGAAACCTTCATCAACCTTTTTCTGTTTTTTTCCTTCAGATTTTGGTTCCCAGAATGCTTTGCATGAGGCTGTTATTTTAGTTTTATTCTGTAAAGATAAAGACTTGTTAATGTTTAATGTTCAATTAACTTTGAACGAACTGTTGCCAGTAAATAGCATAAATTTAAATCTACAGTAAGTTACTGGCAACCAGCTGCCAGTAATACTGTAATTTCTACAGATTTTGTTTACAGTGCAGGGGCTGTGTAGTTTTTCTGCATTCTAAAAAAAATGCTGTTTTTTATTTTATTTTTTACCCAAATGCTGGGTTTAGCATGTTGGGTCATTTTGAATATTTTCTTCATATGCTGAATAGTTTTTCTGCACTCTAAAAAAAACTTTTTTTTTTTTTTTTTTTACCCAAATGCTGGGTTCAGCTTGTTGGGTCATTTTATTGAGATATTTTTAATATTTTTACCAAGGTGCTGGGTAGTTTTTCTGCACTTTAAAAATGCTTGGTTCAGCCTGTTGGATCATTATATTGGTTTGTTTTTAATATTTTTTCACCCAGGACAGGAGCTGGGTAGTTTTCTGTAACTCAGCTGCTGGGTAATTTTTTACTGTCAATACAAATGATGAACCTCCTCACATATTTACCCAGCACTTGGTCAGTGTAACCCAATGTTGGGTAGTCTGTGACAACCCGGTTAAAACATTTGTCAGTGGTCATTTTGTGTTCTGTCCTAAGAGAAAACTGACTAAGTGGAAACTTCCTGAATGAAATTAAGGTTTGTATTACATTGTATTCCTTTCAAATTATGACTGTATGAATAGATAACGATCTGTAGCCTCACATTCTTCCTTTTTTGTGTAACTGTATGTCACAGCTAACGTCTGCTTGGAATGCTAGCCTTCTACGAGCACAGCATTCACCAGATCTACACTCAAAGCGAACAATGCATCGGCGCCACCATGGAAGTTTCTTCACCTCCCGCCAACGAATGCACAACCAGGGATAAAACACAATGTGACTTCGCTGTTATATGTAACAAAGTTACAGTGCACTCCATTCAGGGTTGCCAGGTTTTCACAACAAAACCCATCCAATTCCTATTCAAAACTAGCCCAATCGTGTTTTGGGAATGGTTTCCCAGGTAAAATACACGTTTTTTTTTTTCAGGGATCCTTGGTAAAATTCGCAATCCAGGGGCTAAATATCACCTATTGGGGTCGCTTCCACTCGCAGACATTAAAAACAACCTGCGGCAACAGTGTTAAAGTAGCCCAATTTCACGGTAAACGATCTAGTGTGCCATTGTTGCAGCTGTGGTCGTGCTAGACAAAGATGGCATGAGGTAAAGCTGTTTTTGATGTAATTTTTCAAACATGAATATAAGATAAGTCGTGAATATGAGTAATTTAATAAACCAGAAGGAAACACAATGCCTTAAGAGCCAGGGGTGTAAACTTTTGAACACAAACAAGATGTGTACATTTTTCTTATTTTGCCTAAACATTCCTTTTTTTTCCCATTTAACACTGCCCTTTAGTAGCTTACATGTTTCCCGGAAGACAAAATAAGTCAAATTTACCCTGATATTTAAATTAAATTTAAAAAGTTTTCACCCACTGGCTCTTTATGCATTGTGTTACCTTCTAAGGCATTAGTGAGCATTTGAACCTTCTGTAATAGTTGCATATTAGTCCCTCAGTTGTCCTAAGTGTGAAAATATGGATCTCAAAATCATACAGTCATTGTTGGGTTCAAATACAGAAAAATGCAGAAAAACCAAAGAATTTGTGAACCTTAAGGATTTACTGAAGAACAGCGGGCAGTTTAACTGTTCAGGACAAACAAGGTACTCATGAACAATTATCACACAAAAAAAATAAATAAAAATAAAAAAACAGCTGTGGATCATTCAGGTAACAACAATATTAAGAATCAAGAATATGTAAACTTTTAAACCGGGTCATTTTTATCAATTCAACTATTATTTACTGTTGTGGACTATATGTAAACATCTTTTATGTGAAATATCTTATTCAGGTCAGTACTAAATAAAAAACAACATGCATTTTGTATGATCCCTCTTTTGTTTTGGTAAAATAATTAACATTTTTGCAGGTTCTGCAAGGTGTAGGTAAACTTTCGACTTCAACTTTTTTACTATTTCAGATAAAAAACCTTCGAAAGGTTGAGTTGACCTGTCAAAAAAACCTGTTCTGTCCAATATTTACCCAGCGCTGGGTTGCCAAATAACCCAGAAAGTGTTTTTAACCCAGCATTTTTAGCGTTTTAAACATTGATAACAATAAGAAATGTTTCTTGAGCAGCAAATCAGCATATTAGAATGATTTCTTAAGGATCGTGTGACACGGAAGACTGGAGTAAAACATGTTAAAATGGAAAACAGATATTATAAATTGTAATAATATTTCACAATATTACTTCTTTTAATCAAATAGCGACTTTCAAGCTGAAGAGACCACGTCCAACCACATCCTAATAAATCTTCAGAGAGAATGAGGTTTATTATGAGCCATAAATAACTTGGATGTTTCAAAGCCATTCTTATGATAAGCAGCAACATTCCTAATCTCACATCATTGGACATTTTTCACTGGACTTAATGAAGTGTCAGGCAACATCCGCCTCAAAAATATCAGTGAAGCCAAAACAACACATCATAGAATGCACTGTGTTGTTAACATCGTTCAGATTGTGGTATCTGTGATATCTCAGAAGACCGCAGGGAGGAAGTGTCCTTTTCATTACACCCTTTCTCTTTATGTTCTGACAGGCCTGTGTTTCCCCAGTTCTCACTCTGACTGAGTTAGCATTTATATTGCACCCTGACAAGTAGAAAACAAGTGTTTTCACCTCTTTGTGAATTGTTTTGCTCTTTTAAGCCTCTGTGCCCTGAATAATTCATAAACAGGGCTTTGTATGGAAGTACAAATACCGCCGAAAATTGATATATACCAATTTATTTACGAAATTAGGTCTCTGTCTAGAGACAAACTATATTAGGCATCTTTTAACTCTCATTTTAGGCCTTACTAAGTTTACATAAGGAAAAAAAACAGCTGTTGTGATGGCAGCAGAACCCCAAAATCTTAAAAGTGAATCACAAAGATTCGCCAAGATGAATAATTCATTCATAACTGACTCATTCTCACATCATTTCAAATTCGAATGACTTACTTTCTTCGACAGAACACAGAAGAGATGTTAGGTAGAATGGCAATTCCATTCACAATTCACTTTTACATGTGAAAACAGAATGAAAGTGAATGCTGACTGAGGCTTTTTTTTAGCCTCAAGCATAAATGGCTAGAAATATGAAAGAATTTTTGTAAAGTATTCACTGAACAAGTGCAATTTCTAGTTCAGCCAATGGTAGTTCACAAAATGTAATATTCACTAAAAGTGTCCTTAACTTTTTGTATGACTTTGCATAAATGTGCCTCAGAATAGAGTGCAGGTTGTGAATCCGATCTCCAGATTTCCACAATGAAACTCCTAAAAAAAACGCCATATTTTTTATGAGAGATCCATAAGCTTGGAGTACAGCCAGGAAATTCAGTTTGAACATCTGATCTCTGTCATTATCATTAAACCAACTGACAATCTTTCAAAAACTAAATAAACAAAAGATCACACTTGTAATGTTTGGCAAGGTGTCAGTCAGCGTCCATTATGATCTTCAAGTCCTTTGAACTTCGTGCTTATACCTGTCGAGACCAACTGCATATTTTAAGATGTCACCAAGGAGTGCTTTTCAGCCTTAGCAAAGGAAAAAATCTTGGCCCAGAGAAACTGCTTTGTTTTATAAAGCCGGTGTTGACATAAGAAGAGACAGACTGATCTCTAGTCTTGATCTGCGAAGGCGCAGAGTGCACTTCAATGCTTCAAAACTATTTTACAAACTCCCTCTGGGATTGTCGCTTGAATCACTTTAGCGAATCGATTCATTCAAACGGTTCTTTTTGAAGCAACCGACTCAACCCATTCACCGTTACCGCGTACACGTTATATATATTTTTTGATGCAAGCACATAAATGTTTAGTTAAAAGCTATAATATATCGCTATAACTTAACTAATGTTATGTACAGTGTATGTGTACAAATTCAATAACGTTGTTCAACCAAACGATTCGATCGAGAGTCACTCAGACGTCCCTCAGCGCTCACTACTACAGCTCTAGTTTAAAAACTTTGAATGAATGAAACACTCACCCGAAGTAGCGGTTGTTGTAGAGGTAAGAGTCGACAGGATAGAGCACGGTGGTGAAAATGAAAACACATCCTAGAAAAACAGTTCTGGACAAGTCTGTGATTCTCAATGCCATATTAAGTTTGTGTATTAATAAAACCGGAGAAATTAATCAGAGGCTGCACTGTGCCTATGGATGCTGAATGGAAATCATCCCAGTGGAAGGAACTGTGAGACTTTTCTGTTCCTGGGTGTCCGCTCCTGGGACGATTTCTTGAGGTAGAGGTGTGAAATCATTCATGTGGGAATTCTGGTGCTATCCCGAGTCTTTTAAAGTGTTTTTGGAAGTGTGGTCACGTGATGCGGGGTGTCAGAGGGGTTGGGAACCGAATCCCTGTTTGGAGTGAGATCAGTGGAAGTGCTCAAGTTTATTAAGCGCGGAATTCCGCCTCGTCACGGCTGCCTGCAGCGTTAGTTTGATGCCATGGATGTTGCGGTTTTAATTGGCATTTTCTAAATATTTAGATACACACTACAAAATATAACTCGTATTATTAACATTTATAAACTGTAATAGCAATGAAATTTATTATGCAGCTGAATTTTACACATATGTTCTGAAAGCATGCTTAGAGGGATTTCACGACGCCTCATCAATCGGCTGTATTGGCGGCAATGTCACCAAACGAAACTCGCATATTTTGCTGATTATTGCTGCTGAAAATGATCAATTATTGTCATATTTGGGCTGTATTATTCACTTAGACCAGGAAAATATTTGGAGTACTATAGACTGCCAAACAAATCAAGAAGAATGCCAAAAAAAACTGAGGTAAAGGTGTTTGTGGTTGGCCAAACTGAACCAGGATTTCCAGGGCTAGAATCTTGACAACATTCTTGTTTACTCTTAACATTTCTGGTCAGGTAGGTGAAATATTAGGCTAATATCTTAATTAATACTGCTCGTATGTATCTTTACCACCCTTTTAACTTTATTGCACCCTTTCGTGCTTAAGTCCTATGATTTAGCAGATTTCACATGTTTTTACCGTGGTTTTGACAGCGTAAATTAGCAGAACAACATATTTAGTAGTATATTAACCGTGCAATCAATGCTTTTGTTTACAGCCGGGTATCGCCAGTATATGCAACCCTCTATTTGGGTCGATGTTAAAGCGTTAGGTAAATGCAAAGATGATAATTTTAATTTTTTTGTCAGGTGAAAGAAAGAAAGAACATTGACTAAGAGGCTATACATAATAAACTGTACAACTAAATGTTTAATTGTTTTGAAAACGCACACATTTAAGTGTTCTGTATCGTTTTAGCTTGTTTCTATGCAAATTGCTATGATGTTTAGGGTCATTGATAGCGCGTTGCTAGAAAGTTGCTATACCCACCTGACAGGGAACGTTCTGAAAACTTTAGCTAATGATCTGGCAAGGTTTTTTCAAAAGTTATGAACAAACATTCTCTCAGTAATTGTCATTCAGAGTTATCTGGTCTTAAATATGTTCTCAAAACATTAGCACAACAAATTTTTTAGGTGGACGTTTTTTAAAATGTTACTTGTTTTAGTACTTTCAGAGAACATGCCAAGCAACGTTTCCATAATGTTTTAAAATTATAAAATGGAATGTTCGCTTAAAGAAATAGTTCACCGAAATATGAAAATTCTGTCGTTAATTACTCACCCACATGTTGTGAGTAAAATATTTTAATTTGTGTTCTGAATATGAACGAAGGTCTTACGGCTTTGGAATGCCATGAGGGTGAGTAATTAATGACAGAATTGTCATTTTTGGGTGAACTATCCCTTTAAAGTGTGCATACAAAAATCTTAACATTTACAAAACTGGGTGATTTGAACGTTCAGAGAACATTCAGAAGTAACGTTTTCATAACATAATGGCAACTTTAGTAAAATGTTCTTAGCATATATTTGGTTAGCTGGGTAGGTGATTGCAAAGAGCCCACATCTGTATCGCTCAGGTCAGTCCTTCAGTGAAAGTCTGTGGGTTTTTCTCCCCCAAATCTGCCAGACTAAACAAATACATATTTTCCCAATTTTTTGTAATATGTGGTATAGATGAAAATAGTGAAAACTCTCTCTACCAACCAAGGAGTCTGAAGGCTGAATGATATTAGTACAAGTCTGACCAATTATGTTTCATTTCATTCTTTTTTTCTTCAGTTATCCTATCATCCCGAGATGGCTTTTAAGAGGTAGCAACTGGCGTTTGTTTGGAGTATCACCCTCAAGCTCTTGGTGACTCTTGTAAATTGTAGCTACAGCATTCCTCCGTTTGATTCTGTATTTATCAGTCTGTAGTGCGGTTAAAGGTCTTGAACCAGCAGGGCTTTGTAATTGCATGGCAGCAGCACATTTTTCAAATGCTTCCCCCTGTGTCAACACTCCGCCACCTGTTTTACACCCAATTACTGCGCAACAAATTACCCTCACAGACAGGCACTGACAGGAAAGCTGATCCTGGAAAAGCTCCTCCAATGTGGAAAACGAAGACCTCGGAGGAAAATTCCTTGGCCAAAATATTTAAAGAAACTTAAAATTAATATCCTATTATTCTCGCGCTGCACATTAGCTTATTATAGCCATGGCATCTTCTAACTAAGTTCAAGGAAGCAATTAGCACTTGCCTTTCACACTTGCCTTTCACTTACTTGCTGATGTCCACCATAATTTTTGTCCTCAATATAGCTTGAATACAATTAGCCACCACATCGAAAAGAATCCTGAAACCCCTGCGTTCAGCAATAACAAAAATAGCCGTTTACCAGCTTCCCACATGGGTTGCCCAACAGAATCATATTTCTGACCAGCGGTTTGGTTTTGCACTCAAGAAAAACAGCTCTGACGTGTTTTTGAGGAACATGGACAGGTTGAGATACAGTAGCATATTCATGAGTTGGTTCCCAACGAAAGCAGATCGTGTTCATGGTTTGTGGGGGACCAAAGGAGTCTAAATAAATAAATAAATAGGGCTGGTGGTTATAGACTGAAGGTGGTTTGTTGAAGGCTCTGATTGCAGAGATGCTGTTAGGGACCATTTGAAACCCCCTTATAGCTTTGTGGTAGTAAAAACCAGCCTAAGTAGGCTATACAAGTCCTTCAAACCTGGAGGTTTGGAAGTAGTACTTGATTATTAACAACATGGTGCCAGTGTTTGTTCCAAAGTATATACTTGCAGAGAGTTCATACAGCTTTATGTGGCCAGTTTGAGAATGCATTTAATAAAAAGAACCGTCTCAAAAGAGTAATTTATTTAGGAGTGGGACTACACTGGTTGCGCTGTGATTTTGATTCACTAAAAAGAACCGCTCATGAGAGGCATTCATTTAGGAGTTGGACTACACTGGATGTGCTGTATTTTGGGAATTACTAAAAAGAACAGACTCGAAAGAGTCAATCGTTCAGGAATTGGACTACACTGGTTGTGCTGTATTTTTGAGTCACTAAAACGAACTGGCTCATAAGTTTGTTTGTGAGTCAGACTAAAATCCCTACAAATGTTTTTAAATAATTTGTTCAGGAATCATACTACACTGATTGCGATGTTTACTACACTGATTGTATAGTTACTACAATTTTACTATACAGTACATGGTTAATCTTCATAGGTAAGTTGTGCTGGTCCCTTTACTCTGCGGCACACACATGTTCCACAGACATTTATTTGGTGAGACCTTAAATCTATTTATTCTTTTAATGCTGGCCATATATTTCAGTCAGAGTGAAGCTCGTGTGAAGTCATTATGTAATAGAAACCAGCAAGTGAATCCCTGGTGCTAAAAATGCTAAAAGGTCACTGTCTCCACAAAATCTGAAAGCCACGGGCGAGAATCAAATGAAAACACATTTGTATCATCTTCAAACAGCCACAATAGGGTGATATCATAGTTGTGAGCAACAGAGTTGTCATCCCAGGCTGCTGATTTATGGGAGATTGGGCTTTGTTGTAGAGCTGCACATTTCTCACTCAAGATCTGTGTCCCATTAAGCTCGAGAGAGAGCTAGTTTGAGAAGAAAATGGATCAGGAAGACAAAACCAGCAGAAAATTACCTGTGGAGGGCAAAGACAATTTACTTTCTAGAGAACCGTCCCTCCCACTCCTCCTACTGATCTTCCCGCTCTAGTGGAGACAGATCTTCTGTCATTATCTGCTGCTGAACCTCAGAAGATGAAAGCAGAGAAAAAAACTGAGTTAAAAAAGAAAAAAACACCACATGATTTCACAATAATTCCTTAGGCTCTATATCGGAATGTTACACATTTGGACCCTCTGTATAACATAATGTATTCCCATCCTGATTTATATCTCGGCCGGTGTTTCAGAGAATGATATATGCACCTCACTAACCATTTTGTTTGCCTGTGTGATTATATTCCATATTGTTGTTGCAAATTCTGTTGCTGCTTATTTGTCACCAGGATAATGGAAAAATGACTTACAGGGATAATTCACCCAAAAAGAAAATTACCCCATGATTTACTCACCCTCAAGCCATTCTAGCTGTACATTACTTTTTTTATTTTAGACAAATACAATCAGAGTAATATTAAAAAATGTCCTGGCTCTGTCAAGATTTATAATGGCAGTGAATGGGTGTTGAGATTTTGATGTCCAATAAAGTGCATCCATCCATCGTAAATGCTTCACACGGCTCTGGGGGGTTAATAAAGGCCTTCTGAAGTAAAACAATGCATTTGTGAAAAAAAAAATCCATATTCAAATATTCATTAAAAAACCGTAATCCTAGCTTCAGCCAACTGTTGTAGTTGTAGCCAACTGTCTCACAAGGACCAAATTTTGTTTACAGCAAAGAAAAAAACAGTCTCCTCTTGGCTTTTATTGAAAATCATCCAACGTTTTTCTTTACAAATCTTCGCTTTGTACTTTGTACTTTCATTGGATTTGTCTGCATGGTTTTTTTTTTACTTTCAAAGATTTGGTGCTCATTCACTGCCATTATATGACTGACAGACTGCAACAGTTTGAGTTAAAAGTCTTTGTTTGTGTTCTACTGAAGAAACAAAGTCACCTACATCTTGGATGCCTAGGGGTTAAGCAGATCAACATCAAATGTTCACTTTTGGGTGAACTATACCTTTAATATGTCATCATAATGAGCCTTTGAAGCGATCTGGAAAGAAGTGTATAAAGTTCAAAGTTGATGTTTTGTGGATCAGCGGTTGATGATGTACCTGTTCTCCTCATGGGATTACTGACGCGTTTCTCGGTTGTAACTACTTCACCTGCTGACCAGCACGAGTTTGCACCCAGCTTCATGTGCATGCCCCTTGTACTATGTAAAAGCACGTAAGTCGGTATAGTTGCGCTGGGCTGTCGTGGTCTGTAGGTGTACAGGTGGGGCAGTTAAAGTGTGTGGTTGACAACTAACCAGTTGAACTTTTATGGTTTATAGCAAGATTCTTCTGTTGTTGTTGTCTTGATGTAAACATTTCAAACTTATTAAAATCCAGCAAGATGTGATGCAGCATCTAATAACTCAGTGCATGTTACATAAACTTGAAAATATAGACAGAATACAAAAACAAATAAATCTTCCATGGACTGGACTGCTGTGGACTGTAGGCCAAGCATGTTCAATGAAATGGAAATCAGTGGCACAGCAAGTCGAGCTATATTTGTTCAAGACCTGGCTTTCCTGCTGTTGTTTTTGGCCTCCAAGTGAATCCATACTGGTGCATGAAAATATTCATAGAGGCAGGGTGTGAAAAGGTGTTTACGTGTGTGAATGTGATCATATTTGTTATGACCTGCAGGAACTATAGTAACCGTGTGTTGTTTTATCTCAGACACCTGTACTGGATTTTGAGGGTGTATGCCTGAGAAACTTCAAAGATTCAACTTGTAGGTATGTATAAACTAAGTAGAAAAGATCACACTTCACACTTCTCTTTCTCAGGCAGGGAGGGAGATTTACTGAGCTCATGTTAAAGAAGTGTCATCAGTCTTGTGTGACTGAAGATGTTTAGTGTGTTATGCTTGCCCTCAGACTACTGGAAGAAGATGTGAGGTGAAGTGAACTGAGACAGAGAAATATGAATTTGAAGAAACATGCCCATATTTATAAAGCACTTTATCTGTCACAGCCCTGAAAATGTTTTTCTTCACAGTCATGGGTCAGATAAATTCCACTTCAGATCTTTGCAGATGTTGGAGATGGGGTTGTGGTAAATGTAAAACAAGGGCTGTTTTTCAAAGGAAAATGTGATATAATAAAATTGTAAATATATATACACACTTTGTAGAATCTGCAAAATGTTAATTATTTTACCAAAATAAGAGAGATCATACAAAATGCATGTTATTTTTAATTTAGTATTGACCTGAATAAGATATTTGACATAGGAGATGTTTACATATAGTCCACAAGAGAAAATACTTGAATTTATAAAAATGACCCTGTTCAAAAGTTTACATACACTTGATTCTTAATACTGTGTTCTTACCTGAATGATCCACAGCAGTTTTTTTTATTGTTGTTGTTTAGTGATATTTGTTCATGACTGTTGTTCTTCAGAAAAATCCTTAAGGTCCCACAAAATCTTTAGTTTTACAGCATTTTTGTGTATTTGAACCCTTTCTAACAATGACTGTGTAATTTTGAGATCCATCTTTTCACACTAAGGACAACTGAGGGACTCATATGGAACTATTACAGAAGGTTCAAACGCTCACCGATGCTACAGAAGGAAAAACCATGGGTTAAGAGCCAGGGGTGTAAACCTTTGAACAGAATGAAGTGTATATTTTTCTTATTTTGCCTAAATATCTTTTTTTTTTTCATTTAGTACTGCCATTTAGAAGCCACAGTAGATACTTACATGTTTCCTAGAAGACAAAACAAGTGAAATTTACCCCAAATGCATTGTGTTTCCTTCTGGAGCATCAGTGAGAGTTTGAACCTTCTGTAATAGTTGCATATGAGTCCCTCAGCTGTCCTCAAGATGGATCACAGTCATTGTTGGAAATGGTTCAAATACACAAAAATGCTTAAAAAAATAATAATTTGTGGACCCTGTATACATCTTTGACAAGAATTATTTTTTGTCAGATTTAACGCTTTTTATGAAATTAAGTAGAAAATATATGTTTTAATGTTTCTGACCGCCTGAACACACACAAATTTGTTTTTCTGTTTTGGTGGGGGCTCTCTATTGACTTCTGTTGTTTTTATACAGAGCTAATGAGATTTTCCATCCATTAGCCATCAATAAATCCCTTCCTTTTCATTTAGACATTATTTAGTAGTAGCATGTCATTATTTGTGGGGATTGTTTGCTTGTTGCATCAATGCTTGTGAGTGCAGTTCACTGAAAGCTGTTTTATAAGGGTTTGATGTTCTCTCAATTCCTCCTGCCACTCTTCATCCTACAGGAGTGACAAAGCTGCCATCTGGTGGTCAGGACTGATTATGAGCGTAGAATTACAGTATTTACAGGTTTCCAATGTATTTAGACACTTTAAAGTATTTGAATTTAATTTCATTAAGTGGCATCTAGCAGATCTAACCTAACTTTTTAAGTTAAGTCACTGTTTAGTCCTATTTGAAGTTATCCTAACAGGAGTAAAAGGAAAGTTTTTTAAAGCATTTTTCATAATTGTATGCTGAGATATGTGACCCTGGACCACAAAACCAGTAGCACAGGTATATTTGTAGCAATAGCCAAAAATACATTATGGGTCAAAATTATCGATTTTTCTTTTATGCCAAAAGTCGTTAGGATATTAAGAAAAGTTCCATGAAGATATTTAGTAAACGTCCTACCGTAAATATATTAAACCCTTAATTTTTGATTAGTAATATGCATTGCTAAGAACTTAATTTGGACAACTTTAAAGGCGATTTTCTCAATATCTTGATTTTTGAGTTGTATCTTGGCCAAATATCCTAACGAACTATTCATCAATGTAAAAGCTTATCAGCTTTCAGATGGAGTATAAATCTCAATTTTAAAAAAATGACTGGTTTTGTGGTCCAGGGATACATATTTGACAAAGAAATTAGAGAACACTTACAGATACCTCCAAGTTAATGGTGTTAATCTGGCACCTGGTGCTAATTTCCCTAATTATATGACAAACCCTATTTTCCTCCAATTTTCACTTAGATTTCAAGATGGTGGGCCGATCTAAGGTGACTGAAACCCTGTGGCAGGAGGTTGTCCAGATGAAGACCAAAGGAAAGGATGACCCTTTCAGCCAGTGCAAGAGAATTTGGTCATTCCAAATCTGTGATTTCTCAAATATTACATGTTTACAATGACAATAATTCATTCAAGTCCCCCAAAAAGACTCCAAGAAAGGCAAATGCACAAGACAAGATAATGTAGAAACTCTCAGTGGGGAATGGGTTCAACACTGCAGCTGGAATTGCTTGCCAATTCAGTGCTGAACAGCATAAGAATCTGTCTCGGCATGTTTAAGAGAAGTCGGGCTAAAAGTGCACATGTTGTGCGGAGAGAGGAGAACTTATCCAAAGAGAGCAAGTTTAATCTATTTGGGTCTGATGGGAAGCATTTTGTTTGGCATCAAACTGGGGAAAGAACAAAGTCCAAGTGCGTAAAGAAGTCAGGGAAAGTTGAAGGAGGAAGTGTCATGGTTGGAGGATGTTTTCTACAGCAGAAGTTGGGTAGCATCTCCCAATCAGCTAAGACGATGTCCCCTTCACACTACCAAACAGATAAGGCAGTTCCTTGAAGCTAAGAACACGGAAATAATGAAAAGGTCAGGCCAGGGTCCTGATCTAAGCTCGATTGGAAATCCATGGCGACAAAGTTATAGCTAAGAAACCCAGAACAGCAGAAGTTGGGTCTTCTATGCAAACACATGGCAGGAGAATGCAAATGTTCATCAGAACTTCCTTCAGCGACATGCAGTTCCTACCCTGCTAGCATCTCCCAATCAGCCAAGACGATGTCCCCTTCACACTACCAAACAGATAAGGCAGTTCCTTGAAGCTAAGAACACGGAAATAATGAAAAGGTCAGGCCAGGGTCCTGATCTAAGCTCGATTGAAAATCCATGGCGACAAAGTTATAGCTAAGAAACCCAGAACAGTTACCAAACTATGGAAGAGAGTGGAAGAAGAGTGGACCAAGATCACATCAATGCAGTGTGAGAATCTAGTGATGTCCTGCAGCCACAGATGTGCTGAAGTCATTCAAAACAAGGGCCTCTACATTTCCTACCAACCTCGGACAGCTGTAACCCTCCAAAATTTTGTTGAAATCTTCTTTCGACCTTCAGGGGTTACTGTTCTCTAATTTTGATCACTGTGTTTTCCACAAAATTAAGGTTTTGTTAAAATCACTGCTGAAAAAACAGCTATAACCAGGCTGGTCTTAGCTGGAAGTAGCTGGTTTTAGCTGGTCTCCCAGCCTGGCCAGGCTGTTTAGAGTGGTTTTAGCTGGTGGTCTCCCAGCCAGACCAGCTAAGACCAGCCTGACCAGCCTGGCAAAGTGGCCAAAACCCCTCTAAAACCAGCCTGCTGACCAGCTATGACCAGCTAAAACCAGCCAACCAGCCTATGCTGGTTTTAGCTGTTTTTTTTTTTCAGCAGCCGGTGCGGTCAGAATTTTCCTGGTGGATTTTAGTGCCCCACTCCGCCCCTGGCTGAGCTCCACTGCATATTAAGACCAAGGGCACTTGAATACAAGTCCTTGTCTTTTAGATGTTACTGTCTAACACTAGAGGGCAGTGTCTGATAGCAATACAGAAGTGTCACGTCTTCTCCCTCCCTCAGCTCTGAGGCTTCTGTCTTCACCTCTTCCCAAACTAAACATGTCTCGGTTCACGTCATAACATTTTAACCCAGGCTTGTATAGATGCTCTCTGATTTGGCCACGGCAGAGCTCCTCCAGAGGATACTGTGCTCAGTAAGTCAATAACTGGGCGATATTAAATATTTGGCTCGGCTGATCAAATTTTATTGAGCTATTTCAATTTGGCAGACACTGCACAGGGCAAACACTCGGTCCACAGAGGGAAGTAAGCAGACCGGTGCTGAGAATACAAGAGCACAGGCCACATTTTCAAAGACCTCCTTGACTGAGAGTCAAATATCTTCCTACAGAGCTGAGCAGAAAGGGCACAGCTAGGAGAAATAGAATCAAATGTTTGGCAGGGAAACTCTATCTTAAAAATAATGTCTGGAGTTTAGGTCATTTGTAACTGAATATTAGCATAATTGATGCATGATTACTATCTTCCTTAAATACCCTCTAATTATAAAATAACTTATAAACGAAATGTCTTAGCTAATATACACTACCAGTCAAAAGTTTTTGAACAGTAAGATTTTTTTTTTAATTATTGTCTTTTGCTCACCAAGCCTGCATTTATTTGTTCCAAAATACAGCAAAAGCAGTAAAATTGTTAAATATTTTTTACTAATTAAAATAACTGTTTCTATTTTAATATATTTTAAAATGTAATTTATTCCTGTGATCAAAGCTTAATTTTCAGCATCATTACTCCAGTCTTTAGTGTGACATGATCCTTCAGAAATCATTCTAATATGCTGATTTGCTGTTCAAGAAATATTTATTATTATTATATTATTAATATCAATATTTAAAACAGTTGGGTACATCAGAATTTAGAGATTAGAGATCAGAATTTATCTGGAATAAAAAGCTTTTCTAACATTATGATGATTATGAAATTAATATTTCTATTTAGCAAGGATGCTTTAAATTGATCAAAACCGAAAAACCGATGATAAAGGCATTTATAATGTAAAAAAAAAATCTATTTCAGATAAATGCTGTTTTTCTGAACTTTCTTAAAGAAAGCTGAAAAAAATCTACTCAGCTGTTTTCAAGTTCAATATAATAAAAATAATACTTTTTTGAGTAGCAAATCATAATATTGCAGTGATTTGGAGTAATGATGCTAAAATTCAGCTTTGAGATCACAGGAATAAATGTCATTTTAAATAGCAAAAATATATTTCAAAATTTGACTGTTTTACTGCATTAAATCAAATAAATGCAGGCTTGGTGAGCTGAAGAGACTTACAAATGTAAAAACAAATTTTAGTGGTAGTGTTTTAGGACTACATGTTATGTTTCTGTTCAAAACAATCTTTTCAAATCTTTAATAATCTGTGAAGCATTTGAAAGCTTTCCTCCCCATGTCATTACATCATTACATGTTGTTACATAACTAACACAACTCTTCTCTTTAATGCCATTCAGCTTTTCAAAGTAATGTAACTAATATAGGAGTCTGGGAAAGGCTTGCATTGTAATTACCCCCAATGTCATCAACATTTCCCCACTGTGCTGGCACGAATTCCCAGCCATTTTATTTCCTGTCCTTTTCATGCTGGAGGGAGGCTGGATTTAGGATGAAGGTCTTGGGAGTCACATGGAGCAAAGTTTTTGATTGATGTCCAAAAGCCATTACTACACTTTTCTCAGGCGTGTAGAGTAGTGCTGAACTTTAATGCTGCTGCTCTTGAATGCAGCCGATTCCTAGATTGTTTCTAAATTGCGTTTAGTCGTTCTGGTGATTTTGTCCGCTGCTTTTCCATCATGTTTCAAACCTCCAGCCGGCGTCAATTCGTTTAAACTTTCCTCTTGCAACTCTTGAAGACTCTCGAGAAGACCACCGAAATGACTGAGGAGAGCAAAGCCGAACACAGAGCCGAAAGTGGGAAAGATTTAGAGAAACAGCTTCGTTTGCGAGTTTGTGTTTTGAACGAACTTCTGAAGACCGAACGGGATTATGTTGGGACGCTGGAGTTTCTCTCGGTAAGTGAGACTTGTGTAATTGTTTCATTGAACAGGTCTAGTCAGCAGTCCAAATTTCCCGTCTCATCAATAGACGCGTTTATATTTTGTTGTCGCGTCGTTCGCTTGCAGACACGATCTGCTCTGGACGCGTCTGTTTAGTATGCTTGAAGTGAATGAGCAGCATCAGAGGTCTTGCGGTGAGCCTCAAAACCCAGACCGTTCCATGTCTGTCAATCCTGCTGATAGTTTTGGTTTGTTTCTCTAAGATGAAAAAGCATAGAGTAATTTGTCTCAATTTCATTTGTGCTTCTTGTTTGTTTCTGCATTGGAGCTTGTCCATTCCTGTTGACCCTAAGAACGAAGTCAATGTTTAGAGTCATTGCTCTCAGAGTTTTATAGCTCAGGAGACTATCATCATCAGTTTTTCCTCAGATGTTTCGACACAAATGTTGACATACAGTAAGCATATTTGTTGATAACACTGAGTTCTCTGAGTTTGTTCGCAGGTATCTTGGCGAATCTGAGATATTGAGAAGTCTTTCTGAGTTGTTTTCTCAGGAGAAACATCTCAGATGTTGAAAACTCTATTGAGCAGATGAAAATTACAATACAATTTAGAGTTTTCTTAAACTGAAAATGATTTAAACATATGCATAATTGTAATCTTCATACTGGATGTCTCTAGCAGGGATGCATGCATCTGTCCATGATTTGCTCAGGCTCAGTGAGCAGAATAGGTAAATGCTTTTGAGTCTGAGCCAAGAACTGAGGCAAAGCAGGTGGACTAAAAGTGAAAACCTCAGACTGGCACACTGTGGGACTGTACCAACTAATATCATTTCTGCCTCTGCTGGAGGAACGGAATACAGTAAGCCCTTTGGTCCAATAGGGGAATTGAAGACTGGAAGGAAAGGAAATGGAAAGGAAATTATTATTTTTTTGTTTGTGTAATGCATAATTGTTCAGGCACATAAGCGAAAGATTATTTAAATAAGGAAATGTTTCAAGTTTGAAGCTAGAAGAAAGCAAAGAGCATGAAATTGACTTTTATAAAGTTTGAAATTACTCTAGTCTTGTGATCTTGTGATTGATATCCATGTTGTGATTGATATGCTGCGATGACCCGTGTTTCCCGCCTTTCATCCACATTCACAAGCTCACATTCCCCATCTGGAGAGACTATCACATGTGGTTCTCAAACTGATTAAAACTAAAGGAAATCACTCTATTCAGGCCATTTTGATTCAGTTAAATAAATCATTAGCCTGTGGAGATCTTATTTGGGAGACAGACCTCTAGAATTATGACTATTTTATAAACCAGGCCAGATTGCTCTGACCACATTTGGATGTAGTCACTCATCTGTCAATCAACCTTTGCGCTAAAAGAAGAGTTTTGTCATCGTGTCCATTATTTTTAGTGACTAATTTTCATTTGGAATAGAATCTAAAGAAACTACAGTTGAGGTCAAAAGTTTACACACCTTGCAGAATCTGAGGACAACTTTTTACGCTGAGGGCAACTGAGGGACTCATATGCAACTATTACAGACGGTTTTAATGCTCACTGATGCTTGAAAAGGAAAAACAATGGATTTAAAGCTGGGGATGAAAACTTTTGAACAGAAAGAAGATGTGTACATTTTTCTTATTTTGCCTAAATATCATGTTTGTTTTTATTAAGCACTGCCATTTAGAAGCTACAAAAGATACTTACATGTTTCCCAGAAGACAAAATAAGTTACATTTACCCAGATCTTCAAATTCAAAAAGTTTTTACCCCCTCTCTCTCTTAATGTATATTGTGTTTCCTTCGTTTGAACCTTCTGTAATAGTTGCATATAAGTCCTAAGTTGTCCTCAGTGTTAAAAGATGGATCTCAAAATAATACAGTCATTGTTGGAAAGGGTTCAAATACACAAAAATGCTGAAAAACCAAAGAATTTGTTGGACTCTGAAGGTTTTTTCTTTCACAGCTGTGGATCATTCAGGTAACAACACAGTATTAAGAATCAAGTGTATGTAAACTTTTGAATGGGGCAATTTTTATAAATTCAACTAGTGGACTGTATGTCAACATATTTATGTGAAATATTCAGGTTAATACTAAATAAAAAATAACATGCATTTTGTATGATCCCTCTTATTTTGCTGATTCCGCAAGGTGTATGTAACTTTTGACCTCAACTGTACGTTCTGAGAATTTTAAACTCATTTGCAACCTCAGGCACCTCAATTTAACACTGCCAGTTTACTAGATTATTCCCAATTGGTTTGCTGTTCCAGCCAAACATTTAAGTTAGTTTTATTCCCAGCACTAAACATGATTTCTTCATTCTAACAGAGGTGAAAAAGTACTTCCTTTGATGATAAAAGCTTGCTTTTGTACCCCTGAGTGTGATTAGGAGGTCAAGAAGGGAACTTTATCAATCCAAGTCACTGGTAAATATCACCCACATGCTCTCAAGGATCAAAGACTCCACGGGTGCCACTGCAGGTCTGTGACTGATCGCTTTCAACCGATCATCCTGCGTAGAAATGCCCACTAGAATTCCTCAATGTCTAGACCAAAAAAAGGGCAGTGTCAAAGGAAGCCTGTGCAGAATTGAAGTTAGACGATAACAACAGACCATGGTAGAGGACAATGGCTATTGGGGGGTGGTGTTTCATGGCCCGGAGGGCCCAGAGGACCAGTGCCATGCTGAACAGAGGGCATTCTGTGTTTGTTAGAATTAGATGAAGGGGGTCGCTTCTAGACAATATGGCTCCCCGGTGGAACCGGCCTGTAGGTGTTGCCAGGAGAGGGACTGTGACGTGAGAGCCCGGGCTCTTTGCCCTCTGTTGTAAAGTACATTTCCTGGTGGAGGAATTCCGGAGAGGTTAGAAGAAATTAGGAAACAATGGCGGATAAGTTGCCTTGTTGGAATCCAGGGGAGAGTTGGCTACATCGGATTAGTGGTTAGTTTGTTCTTGGAGAGGAATTGTTCTTAAAGGGAAAATTCTGTCATTAATTACTCAACCTCATGTTGTTTTAAACCCGTAAGACCTTTGTTCATCTTCGGAAACACAAATTAAGATATTTGAGGAAGTCTTGAGAGCTTTCTGAACCTGCATAGTCAGCAACGCCCGCAACTGACATGTTCAAGGCCCAGAAAGGTAGTAAAGACATCCTTAAAAATAGTCCATGTGACATGCGTCGTGATACTGTCATGAACGTGAAGTTATTTTTGCACAAAAATATTCTTGTAGCTTCATAACATTACGGTTGAACCACTAATGTCACATGGACTATATTAACAATGTCCTTACTACCTTTCTGGGCCTTGAAAATGTCTTTGCAGGGTTAGAAAGCTCTCAAATTTATTAAAAAATATTTCAATTTGTGTTCTGAATATGATAATTAATGACAGAATTTTTATTTTTGGATGAACTTTCCTTTTAAAAGTTGCTGTTGAGTTGGTATTTAGTGTAAAAATACCAGCTGCACTAACTGACAGTTACTTGGCATGCTGCGCAATTGTGTCTGCCTAGCAGATGAGCCAAGAACAGTGTCTGGCAATTCACATGAGACGGAGGAAGTCTCTTAAAAGATCTTTTCTGAGATATCCCTAGAATGGCTTATGTAACAGCTCGATATAGATCTGATAGTGGGAGGTTTCGGATAATCGTGTTTATATTTGTTAACTGAAGACTAAGAATGACGATCCTCTGTAAGAAGTGCTACACTGAGCTTGTTTCTATGCTCTTTTACTGCATATACCTTTGAGTTTATGATAAATGTCACTCAATCAAATGAGAAGTAGTAGTAATCATCAGTACTTGGGGAGTGGACCGAACAGGAGGGAAGCTTTCATGTCCTACTTTAGTAGAAAAACAGCCATGTTGGTGCATAATGTGTTCTCTAGAGTCTTAGCTCTGGATTAAGTGGTCCCTCTGCAGCGTTTTTCTTTCGCAATCCCCTTCGGGTTTAGAGGAATTGACCACCCAATGTACTTTTTTAATGCTTAATAATAAAACTTCAAAAAGGGATTTTGCACCACAAACTGCAATTACTTTTATTTTGCTTTTGGGGTAAACACAAGTTTTAAAAAGTCCCCGTAGACATTTCTTGGTCTATTTAGAAATTTGTTTGAAGATGATGTGGTACAGTTTTCAAAGTTACTTGACAATGTAGGATTCCTGCTGTTTGACTCATTAGAACAAAAATAGCAGGGCAGCTTACCCACAAACACATATGTGACCCTGGACCACAAAACCAGTCTTAAGTCGCTGGGGTATGTTTGTAGCAATAGCCAAAAATACATTGCATGGGTCAAAATTATTGATTTTTCCTTTATGCCAAAAATCATTAGGAAATTAAGTAAAGATCATGTTCCATGAAGATTTTTTGTAAAATTCCTACTGTAAATGTATCAAAATGTAATTTTTGATTAGTAATATGCATTGTTAAGAACCTAATTTGGACAACTTTAAAGGTGATTTTCTCAGGATTTTGATATTTTTGCACCCTCAGATTCCAGATTTTCAAATAGCTGTATCTCGGCCAAATATTGTCCTATCCTAACAAACCACACATCAATAGAAAGCTTATTTACTGAGCTTTCATATTCTATATACATCTCAGTTTTGTAAAATTTAACCTTATGACTGGTTTTGTGGTCTAGGGTCACATATTAATCACAGGGCTGGCTTAAATAATTAAACCAATGCCTGTTTGAGTATTTACAATTAGTTCTTTCCTTGTCTGAAAACTAAAAGGGCATGTGACCAAGTATAAATGGCTTGTAAAACACATTTCAGATGCATTCGATCTCTAAGAAGGTGGTGTAAGAATATTCTATTATTAACCTTTGGTTCACATACATTTTGAGTTTGCATTAGCATGTTGTTTTTGGTGTGCTTAAATTGCTCTGTTGTCCTTTTTATCTTGTTCTGTTTATTTATTGTCAGTCTGAGGCCTGTTGATTTGTTGGTGTCACATGACCAGCACTGAATTGGGGAGGGGAGGGGTGGAGGGGGGGTTATATCTTTTCCTAGCCAGGCAGTGAACCCTGCAACCCCATCCCTTGGGGTCACAGTTCTACATCCTCAAGTTCTTCCTCTTGGTATCCTGCATGGTTTATCCATCTGTTGCTCTGGAAACATGGGGTGTTGATCATCATGCCCTTTTTTTAATCCATTTCTCACGGGCAAACATATTTGCAAACAAAACCGCCATTAGTTAAACTTTTCTCAGAATGTGACTTTTTTTTGTTTGAATTTGTTTGATTTTGTTTTAGACTTAAACTTTTTGCTCTGTTTGTTGACTTTCAAAAAGTTTTGATCTCAAAACTTTGTTTTATTTTGTCACTTAAGTCTCAAAACTTTTTGCTCCTAAAACTTTGTTTGACACTTTTATCTGAGTCTCAGAATGTTTTTGACTTTTTTTTTGTTTGAATTTGTTTGACTTTGTTTTAGTCTCAACCTTTTTGCTCTGTTTGTTGACTTTCAAAAAGTTTTGATCTCAAAATTTCATTTTGTTTTGTCACTTAAGACTCAAAACGTTTTGCTCCTGAAACTTTGTTTGACACTTTTATCTCAGAAAAGTCTCTCAGAACTTTTTTGCTCTTTGAAAATGTGTTTTGTTTGCAAAACATGTTGCAAACACATAAAAGTGTGCTTGCAAGTCAATTTTTGTAATAATAATAAAAAACTAGCTCAAAGGGTGTGATCAGTGATCACTGCTGAATGAAAGAATCAAAGATGCTTTTTATATTGGTCTGTTTCTACTGGAATGGCATTAGCTTGTGCATTCCAACTGTGTGTGAGTTATTAAGGTGGCAAAAAGATAAGGGATGTAAGAGGATAAAACACTTAATCCTTATTTAAGTATTTAAAACATTAGGTAGGCTTTTGGAACTCAACCAAAAGGAAAAGTGGCAATTATTTATGAAAATGTTTTGGATCCACAATAAAGGCACAAAAAGTTACTCCATACTAGGCCTGTCAAAATATCAGATTTTTCACTATGCAATTATCGTGGCCTCAGAAATTCAAGATAATGATATAGTGTAATATCTATTCTCCTTATTCCTCAACATGGAAGTAAGTTTACAGTCGTGGCCAAAAGTTTTGAGAATTACATAAATATTGGAAATTGGAAAAGTTGTTGCTTAAGTTTTTATAATAGCAATTTGCATATACTCCAGAATGTTATGAAGAGTGATCAGATGAATTGCATAGTCCTTCTTTGCCATGAAAATTAACTTAATCCCGAAAAAAACTTTCCACTGCATTTCATTGCTGTCATTAAAGGACCTGCTGAGATCATTTCAGTAATCGTCTTGTTAACTCAGGTGAGAATGTTGACGAGCACAAGGCTGGAGATCATTATGTCAGGCTGATTGGGTTAGAATGGCAGACTTGACATGTTAAAAGGAGGGTGATGCTTGAAATCATTGTTCTTCCATTGTTAACCATGGTGACCTGCAAAGAAACGCGTGCAGCCGTCATTGCGTTGCATAAAAATGGCTTCACAGGCAAGGATATTGTGGCTACTAAGATTGCACCTAAATCAACAATTTATAGGATCATCAAGAACTTCAAGGAAAGAGGTTCAATTCTTGTTAAGAAGGCTTCAGGGCGTCCAAGAAAGTCCAGCAAGCGCCAGGATCGTCTCCTAAAGAGGATTCAGCTGCGGGATCGGAGTGCCACCAGTGCAGAGCTTGCTCAGGAATGACAGCAGGCAGGTGTGAGCGCATCTGCACGCACAGTGAGGCCAAGACTTTTGGAAGATGGCCTGGTGTCAAGAAGGGCAGCAAAGAAGCCACTTCTCTCCAAAAAAAAAACATCAGGGACAGATTGATCTTCTGCAAAAAATATGGTGAATGGACTGCTGAGGACAAAGTCATATTCTCCAATGAAGCCTCTTTCCAATTGTTTGGGGCATCTGGAAAAAGGCTTGTCCGGAGAAGAAAAGGTGAGTGCTACCCATCAGACCTGTGTCATGCCAACAGTAAAGCATCCTGAGACCATTCATGTGTGGGGTTGCTTCTCATCCAAGGGAGTGGGCTCACTCACAATTTTGCCCAAAAACACAGCCATGAATAAAAAATGGTACCAAAACACCCTCCAACAGCAACTTCTTCCAACAATCCAACAACAGTTTGGTGAAGAACAATGCACTTTCCAGCACGATTTGAGCACCGTGCCATAAGGCAAAAGTGATAACTAAGTGGCTCGGGGACCAAAACGTTGAAATTTTGGGTCCATGGCCTGGAAACTCCCCAGATCTTAATCCCATTGAGAACTTGTGGTCAATCCTCAAGAGGCGGGTGGACAAACAAAAACCCACTAATTCTGTCAAACTCCAAGAAGTGATTGTGAAAGAATGGGTTGCTATCAGTCAGGATTTGGCCCAGAAGTTGATTGAGAGCATGCCCAGTCGAATTGCAGAGGTCCTGAAAAAGAAGGGCCAGCACTGCAAATACTGACTCTTTGCATAAATGTCATGTAATTGTCGATAAAAGCCTTATCGTATGAAGTGCTTGTAATTATATTTCAGTACATCACAGAAACAACTGAAACAAAGATCTAAAAGCAGTTTAGCAGCAAACTTTGTGAAAGCTAATATTTGTTTCATTCTCAAAACTTTTGGCCACGACTGTATATGGGTGAGACTTCTGGTTCATTAGCCGCTATAGGGAAATGGCGAGAACAACAATGCGCAGTAAACAGTAAAACGGTTTGCATTACAAACCAGTATGCTCATAATTAAGATAATAGATTAAAATAATATAGTAAGACACACCAATTTGCAATATCAATCTGCAAAATGATTTGTTTTGTACAGCTACAAATAGCTGAGGGTAGATGATAATTGGAGTTCCGACATGGTTGACTCAGCCATCTTTGTCAGCCAATCAGAAGCTAGCATTGCTTTCTTTCACAATTTAACACTCTTTTTGTCCCTGTCTCTTGCCAATCTTTACAGCCTTCACCTCCTGCATATGTTCCATCCATTATGTCCCAATACTTTGTTTACACAGAGTTGCGTTTTCCCCTTGCTACATGGAAGATCATTAAGATTTCAATCTTACTAATGAGTTTGGCTTTCTTTTTCCACTGTAAGGTCATAGGAGTTCTCATGCGCCACAGACAGATGTTATAACCAGCGGCGGCCTTCCTTTATCTTATCCTGAGCAGTGTTTAAGCAGTATGCTTAACTAGCTCCCCGAGGCTCAGGGCAGGTCGCCTCATTCCAAATGCACAGCGTGAGCGCAAAATGTGTCAGCCATTTTTCTATTCTAGTGACAGTCCAATTCATGGAAGAGAACAGAGTCTTTTTTATGCCCCCGAGGGAATTTAGAGGTGAGGTTCAGCGTTCAGTCTGAATTTACATGGTGACGGTGCTTCAGAACAAGGAAGTTGTCGTTGGTGGGGAGAAATTGTGACCTTCCTGCTGTTGGGGTCTCGATCGAGGTTGTTTGTTTCCGTGATAAAGCTGGAAGCGTCTAATCACCTGTGATTGCAGTCAAATCTACATTGGTTGGGAAAAAAGTCTGACGTGATTTTGTTTATGGCCCTCCGGGATTTTCTCTTAACTCCCATCATCCAAAAATTGGTTTATCGCATTGTTTTGCTTCTGGGAAGCAATTGGTTTGGTCCCCTTGGGGCCACCATAGTGACAAACTGAATATAAAGTGAACTTCATACATGTTTTACAATGAGCTTTTGTGTGTTTCTGAAATTGTTTTACACTTGCAGCCATCCGTGTCCCGTTACGTTGGTGTGCAGTCTTGTGTGTCATGTTTGTGAGTGCACAGGGGGCTACGAGGGACTCTGGCCGGTGAGTTCCTTCAGCTTTTGTGTCAGCGTGAGCAGGATTTCCTTCCTTCCTGCCCCTCCTCTCCTTTTACATTGTGCTCTGCTTCCCCTGCACAGAGCTGGCTGCGGAGGCACACGGGCCGCTCCACACGACTAGAGTCTATGCCAGGGCATCTGTCTCAGATCAGGCTCTGGAAGACAGCAGCTGAATAAGAAACCATTTGTCAGATGTTTTCTGGTCAGTTTTTGGGAATAAAGCATGGGTCATCATGACCTTTCTAGGCGATATTTTGTCTCCTATGAGTTTTTAATGTGGGCTGCTAATTAGGAGATGAATTAAGCATTTATGCTTGGACAGTTGGCCTGTCAATTGAGCATGTGTCGGCAAGTGTCAGCATCCACTGGGCATCCATGGGCTTGTAAAATAGCAGCAAACAGTGTTTTATCCTTAAAGCGAAGATTATATCAAAATAAACCCTATTTAGTTTCATCCAAAAAGGAAAATTCTGGCATTAATTACTCACCCTCGTGTCATTTCAAAGCTATAAGACCTTTGTCTTCGGAACACAAACTAAGATGTTTTTAATAAAATCCAAGAGCTTTCTGACCCTGCATAGACAGCAACGCAACTGACACATTCAAGGCCCAGAAAGGTAAGGACATCGATAAAACAGTCCATGTGACATCAGTGGTTCAAAGCTACCAGAATACTTTTTGTGCGCAAAGAAAACAAAAATAATAACTTCATTCAACAATTTACTCTTGTCCGTGTCAGTCAGTTTTCTGAACTCTACTCTTTAGACAAGTTTAGTCATTTTATATGTTGACCTCAAGGCACAAAGTTGAGTCCAAAAGTTTATATACTGTACACCTTGCAGAATTTGCTAAATGTTAATTACTTTACCAAAATTAGAGGGATTGTACAAAATGCATGTTCTTTTTTATTTATTACAGACCTGAATAAGATATTTCACATAAAAGACATTTACATATAGTCCACAAGAGTAAATAATAGTTGAATTTAGCTGTTTTTTTAGTGATAGTTGTTTATGAGTCTGTTGTTTGTCATGAACAGTTAAACTGTCTGCTGTTCTTCAGAAAAATCCTTCAGGTCCCACAAATTCTTTGGTTTTTCAGCATTTTTGTGTATTTGAACCTTTTCCAACAATGACAGTATGATTTTGAGATTCATCTTTTCACACTGAGGACAACTGAGGGACTCTACTGCAACTATTACACTTACTAATGCTCCAGAAGGAAAAGAGATGCATTAAGTGCCAGGAGTGAAAACTTTTGAAAGGAATGAAGATGTCTACATTTTTCCTATTTTGTCTAAATAGCATATTTTGTTCATTTAATTTTGCCCTTCAGAAGCTACAGAAGATACTTACATGTTTTCCAGAAGACAATATTAGTTAAATTTACCCAGTTTTTCAAATTCAAAAAGTTTTAATGCATCGTGTTTCCTTCTGAAGCATCAGTGAGCGTTTGAACCTTCTGTAATAGCTGCATATGAGTCCCTCAGCTGTCCTCAGTGTGAAAAGATGGATCTCAAAATAATAAAGTTGTTGGAAAGGGTTCAAATACACAAAAATGCTGAAAAACCTCAGAATTTGTGGGACCTGAAGGATATTTCTGATTGAGGACAAACAAGGGACTTGTGAACTATCACTAAACAAAAATAAAACCACAGCTGTGGATCATTCAGGTAACAACACAGTATTACGAATCATGCGTATGTAAACTTTTGAAAAGGGTTTTATAAATTCAACTATTATTTTCTATTGTGGACTATATGTAAACGTCTTTTATGTGAACTTATTCAGGTCAGTAAAAAAATAACATACATTTTGTATGATCCCTCTATTTTTGATAAAATAATTAACATTAAGCAGATTCTGCAAGGTGTATGTAAACTTTTGACCTCAGCTGTAGTTTATATTACTGTAGAAGATATTTACACTACTGTAATGTCAGCCCAATTTAGACAACCAGTCTAAATCCTTCTCAGCCTAATCAGTTCTTGGAATTTCTTAATGCCTGGACCCCACAGGAGAAATGCAAGTGCAAAACAGGAAAATCTGATGTAAGGTGTATATGCAAGTACTGTACAAGGTAGTGTGGAAAGTGAGGGGAAAGAAACAGTGAGCGGGCGGAAGTGTTGAAGGAACTGACCGGCCAGTATAAATCAAATCTGTCCTTGGTGTCCTTTGTTATTTTAGTTTCTTGTTGTGGCAACAGTTCACAATCATTGTATGAAAGTTGACATAGAGTGTAGTACAGTAACTGAGTTCCACAGTATCCTGTATAGCATATCAAAGTGTTTCCTCCTAACGGCCCTGCGAAGCCTTTTCATGATGTGCTTCCTCACACCTCTGGTGTAAGCGAGAGAGATGAGGTGAAGTTACAACCTTTCTTGACGTTAGCTATCACATAAAAGACATACATAATATAAACCCTGCTCAGTGTTTTTATCGCTGGAGGTCGCCAGGTAGCTATCTGCCGGCTGTCCTGACGTTATAGGTGGGCTGCGTGACTGTCCATAGATTTAGAAAATCTTAGCACAAATGAGGTGTGCTGTCTGTAAAAATACTATGTCATTTGATTTTATCAAGAACTCAGCAGCTTTACGTTCAGGCTGCCAGACAGTAATATGTCTTGAGATGCACAATTTGTTATTTACAAAATAGCCAAATCCGCCTACTTATTGCTCACATTCACAATACTGTCTGCATGAAATGTCCGGTGAAACCACAATGATTTAGAGCCATGTTTCTGTGACGCACATTATGTGTTTGTATTCTCCTGGTTTCTGAGTCATCACTGGTAATTTGATCATTTTATTAGTCAGAGACCTTAATTTTAAATCGGTCATCATGACATAGCAGTTAAGCGGATATCTGTTCATTTTCCTTCAGCATCTGCGTGGACGAAGACATCAGGTGCAACAGCTGGTGTTTTGTTTAACATATTGCAAATTGTGCCACAAGTTGAGAGAAAATATGCCAAATGCCAGCCATTTCTAAATGTCATGCCTGCCGATGACAGTGTTTTAATATAGTGGACTTTAATGGGATCAACGGGTTGAAGGTCCAAATTGTAGCTTCAATGCAGCTTCAAAGGACTCAACACAATCCCAGCTGAGGAATAAGGTCTAATCTAGCTAAACGATCCGCCATTTTCTAAATAAAAAACAAAAAAATATACTTTTTAACCACGAATGCTCATCTTGCACTAGCTCTGTGATTTGTGTATATTTAAACCTTTTACAACAATGACTGTATGATTTTGAGATCCATCTTTTCACACTGAGGACAACTGAGGGACTCATATGCAACTATTACAGAAGGTTCAAACACTCACTAATGCTGCAGAAGGAAAAACAATGCATCAAGAGCCGGGGATGTAAACTTTTGAACAGAATGAAGATGTGTACATTTTTCTTATTTTGCCTAAATATCATATTTTTTAAATTTAATATTGTCCTTCAGAAGCCACAGAAGATACTTACATGTTTTCCAGAAGACAAAATAAGTTCAATTTACCCATAATTTCAAATTCAAAAAGTGTTCACCCCCCGTCTCTTAATGCATTCAGTGAGCATTTGAACCTTCTGTAATAGTTGCATATGAGTCAGTTGTCCTTAGTGTGAAAAGATGGATCTCAAAATCATACAGTCATTGTTGCAAAGGTTCAAATACACAAAAATGCTAAAAAAAAACCTAAAC
Source organism: Garra rufa (assembly GCF_049309525.1). NCBI lineage: Eukaryota > Metazoa > Chordata > Actinopteri > Cypriniformes > Cyprinidae > Garra > Garra rufa. The sequence goes on from NC_133384.1 coordinate 19,102,668, forward strand.
ATTTGTGAGAACCTGAAGAATTTTTCAGAAGAGCAGCGGGCAGTTTAACTGTTCTGGACAAACAAGGGGCTTATGAACAACTTTTACTAAACAAAAACAAAAACAAACAAAAAACAGCTGTGGATCATTCAGGTAACTTCTGGTACTTGTACTTCCTCACACGTGACCTTCCAACAT
>NC_133384.1:19103344-19141919 GCF_049309525.1 Garra rufa
GATTTGTTATTCAATCCACAAATAATCAACAGTCCAACCCAGGAGACAAATTGAGCGAGCAGTGTTTCATCGTACGGGTCAGTAAAAGGCTACCGCCTGGGAGCGGGAAGCTGCAAGTACAGCTTTTAAAGCTAAGCCCCAATTCGTATTCACTGACAGACTCCATGATGCCTTCCAAATTCTGATTCACCTCAAACCTTTGCAGGGTTGTCCTTTGTGGCTCCACTGTGATCGGCGACAGCCTGCCGGTGCCATCTTCCCTGTCTCTTTTGCTCCGTTAACTAGTCCCGGCCTCCAGCGGAGTGACTGGCATGCCGAAGGGGTTAGTGAGGGCCACTGTTCATTCATACACAAAGATGGCATTGATCCCAGAGCACTTGGAGGGGGCACTTTTGGCCGGCCCTTTTCATTGACATTCAAGCTGTCTTTTGGGATTTCTAAAAGGAAAGACAAAGTTGTTTTCTCTCTTTCCCTCCACTGACGGCATCCAATTGCGACCAAGAACGAGGCTCCAAGATCCCCAATCGCATCAGATCCAGTAAAAATTGGCTTTATTGAATAACCCACGACTGAATTCGAATCAATAGCACGGTCGTGTATGCCACGCATGCTGACTGAGTTTACAACGCACATCTTAAAATTCAGCTTAGTCACCATGGGCATTCAAACGCCAATTTGTAATGGGATTTTGACCCCTTGATGCATAACAATTAGCTTTGAAATGCACACACAGTAACACTCGATTGGCTATTATGAATATGATAATAGGAGTCTATAGGAAATGCTATTACAATGTACATTTAATTGTCATTGAGAGACTTGGATAATTGGTCATGGGAGCTGATACAACACAGTCACGGCCCTCAAAGCATCGCTCTTCATGTCTCATGAGTTGTAGTGGGATTAAAAATATGGAGGTCACATGCCAGTTTTTCCTCATATACAAGAGAATACAAGCTAAAAGAACAATTCCTGGCTGGATTTGTTCTGGTTTAGAGTGTGGACCAGCATAGCTGTGCTGTTCACCTAAAACATTGGCTGAAGAACATAGTTAAGTGGGTCTAGAACTGATGTTTAGCTGGTTAAGCAAATTACTGTAAGAAGCCTGGCTAGGTTACCCTAGCTGATATATTTTGATATATAGTCTTTTTCTCTCACATTTTCAGCTGTTGTGTGTAGTTTTAGCAACTCCTATATAATGAATGTGGGTTTGCAGTCTGTATTGTATTGTGAAGTCTATTTCACAAACAAATTACCTTTTTTTTACTCAATTGAAAACGTACTGCATGACCAATGTAGCCCAATTAATAAACAAATGACTCTTATGAACGGTTTGTTTTTAGTGTCTTGAAAACATAACAGCATAACCAGTGTCCAATTCATAAACAGATGACTCGTATAAACCAGTTTATTTTAGTTAATGTAAACATGCAGTGTGATCAGTGTATTCTGATTCACAAACTAATGACTCTTATGAACTGATTCTTTTTAGTAGCTCAAAAACATAGAGTGTGACCAGTGAAGTCCGATTCATAAACAAATGACTCTTATGAACCATTTAATCTAAAAATTCAGCAGTCAGTGTATTCTGATTCACAGACTAACAACTCTTATGAACTGGTTCTTTTTAGTGGCTTAAAAACATAGAGCGTGATCAGTGTCGTCTGATTCACAAACAGATGACTCTTATAAACCATTTTTTTAGTTAATCTAAACATGCAGTGTGATCAGTGTATTTTGATTCACAATCTATTGAATCTTATGAACTAGTTCTTTTTAGTTGTTTAAAAAAATCATAGAGCATGACCAGTGTAGTCCGATTCATAAACTAATGACTCTTATGAACTGGTTCTTTTTAGTGGCTTGAAAACATAGAGTGTGACCAGTGTAGTCTGATTCATAAACAAATGACTCTTATAAACCAGATTTATTTTTTGTAGTTAACCTAAACATGCGGTGTGATAAGTGCATTTTGATTCACAAACTTATGACTCTAATGAACTTGTTTTTTTTTTTAGTGGCTTAAAAACACAGAGTGTGGCCATTGTAGTCTGATTCATAAACATATGACTCTTATGAACCAATTAATCTAAACATTTAGCACGATCAGAGTATTCTGAATCACAAACTAATGACTCTTATGAACTGGTTCTTTTTAGTTGTTTAAAAACATAGAGCATGATCAGTGTAGTCCGATTCATAAACAAATGACTCTTATGAACCAGTTAATCTAAACATTCAGCACGATCAGTGTATTCTGATTCGCAGACTAACGACTCTTATGAACTGGTTCTTTTTAGTGACTTAAAAACCTAGAGCGTGATCAGTGTAGTCTGATTCATAAATAGATGACTCTTACGAACCAGTTCTTTTTAGCTAATCATAAACACACAGTGTGACCAGTGTAATCTGATTCTCAAACAAAAGACTCCAATAAACTGGTTATTTTTAGTTAATTAGAAACATACAGTGTGGCCAGTTGAGTCTGATTTATAAACAAACAATTCCTATGAACTTGTTTTTAATTGATCAAAACCATACAGAGTGACAGATGACTCTTACGCACCAGTTCTTTTTAGCTAATCAAACCACGCAGTGTGATCAGTGTAGTCTGATTCACAAACTAACGACTCTTATGAACTGTTCCTCTTTAGTGACTTAAAAACCTAAATAAAGCTTTTATGAATCTGTTCTTTTTAGTTAATCATAAACATACAGTCTGACCAGTGTAATCTGATTCTCGAACAAAAGACTCCCATAAACTGGTTATTTTTAGTTAATTAAAAACAGAAACAAAACAAACAAAAACAAAAACTCCTATGAACTTGTTTTTAATGAATCAAAACCATACAGTGTGACCAGTGTAGTCTGAAAACAAATGGCTCTTACATCTCTTTTTAGTTTATTAAAAACATACAGCGTAACCAATATAAACTGATTCATCAACATACAGTCAACCCTGAAATGATTCATACCCCTGGCAAATTCTGACTTAAAGTTACTTTTATTCAACCAGCAAGGTTTTTTTTTGACCGGAAATGACACAGGCTTCTCTCAAAAGATAATAAGATGATGTACAAGAGGCATCACTGTGGAAAAAAATAATTTTCAGCTTTTTTTTACATTTGAACAAAAAGTGTCATGTCCAAAATTATTCATACCCTATGCAAACTGTCACAGTCTTTGGGAAAATCCAAAGTTCTATACCATTCCAAATAGTCCAAGTTGTTCTAAAGCATCCTAATTACCCCGATTCATTGGGAACAGCTGTTTTAATCAACTCAACAGGTGAAAAACAGAAGCTCTCTGCTGTTGGTTTGTAGACAGTCATGGATAAGACAAAAGAGCTCACTGAGGACCTGCGGCTGCGCATTGTGGCTGCTCACAAGTCAGGAAAGGGCTATAAGACCATGTCTAAATGTTTTGAAGTTCCAGTAACTACAGTGCAAAGTATTATTAAAAAATACAAGACGTTCCGCACTGTGAGAAATCTCAGAGGACGTGGTCGGAAGCCAAAAGTGACACCTGTGCTGGCCAGGAGGATAGTGAGAGAGGTAAAAAAGGATCACCACCAAGGCCATCCTGATAAATCTGGGCTCTGCTGGTGGCAACATCTCAAAGCAGACAGTCCAACGGACACTGCACACCACTGGGTTCCACGGACGCAGACCAAGGAGGACACCACTTCTCCAGATAAGGCACACAAAAGCCTGCTTGGCCTTTGCAAATGCTCATCTGGACAAAGAAGAAGACTTCTGTTCTTGTGTTTTATGGTCAGATGAAACAAAATTTGAATTGTTTGGCCACAATGACGTAGACTTCATTTGGTGTAAAAAAGAAGAAGCCTTTAACCCTAAGAACACCATCCCCACTGTCAAACATGGTGGTAGGAACCTAAGTTTTTTTTTTTTAACCAATGGACCAGGGAACCTAACTACAGTAAACGGCACCATGAAAAAGGAGCAATACATCAAAATTCTCAACAACAACATCAGGCAGTCTGCAGAGAAACTTGGCCTTGGGCACCAATAGACATTTCAGCACGACAACGGCCCAAAACACACAGCTAAAAAGGGGTGAAGAAATGGTTAGCAGACAAAACATTAATGTTTTGCAGTGGCCTAGCCAGAGTCCTGACTTAAATCCAATTGAGAATCTGTGGAGGGAGCTAAAGATCAGGGTGATGGCAAGGAGACCCTCCAACCTGAATGAGTTGAATAATTTTGGACATGCCACTTTTTGTTCAAATGTAAATAAAAGATGAGTAATAATTTTTTTTCCACAATGATGCCTATTGTACATCGTCTTATTATCTTTTGGGAGACGTCTGTGTCATTTCTAATAAAAAAAAAATAAAAAAATAAACTTGCTGGTTGAATAAAAGTAACTTTAAGTCAGAATTTGCCAGGGGTATGAATAATTTCGGGCTTGACTGTACTGTATGTCTTACATGAACTAGTTCTTTTAGTAATCAAAAACGTGTAGCATGATCTGTGTAGTCTGCTTCACAAATAATGACTTTTATGAACTTAAAAATGTCAGATTTAGCTCTATTGAACTGTAAAATGAGTCAATTTCCTTTGATGGAATGAATTCCAAAACTTTGGAATTGATTCACGTTTTGAGTGGTTACATGCTCCTAGACAGGTGGGCGTTTGTGGCCGAAAGCATATATTGAAAAATGTCCTTGTCTTTGTTAATAATAACAAAGTCCATGTACACATGGGTCTTTAGCATGTCCCAAACCAGCATGTTAGCTCTCAGGGCATGTATTTATAGTAAGTGTTTCCTGTGGATGTTTCCCATTGGGGTCTGCGGAGGCTCGGATAGATCCTGATGGTGTTATTAGCCACCGTAAAACACAGGCTTGTTTTATGCTCGTCTTTAGATCCTCCGTGAAAAGTGTTTTGTTGCTCATGCTGTCTTTCTCCGAATTTGGTATTAAGTCTCACACTGTCACAAAGCCTCATGGCATGCAGGCTTTGTTGATGTTGTGCAGAAATAGGCCCTGGTAAATTGAGTTTTTCCTCCACAGGAAGAAAAGCACAGGCCATTTCCTCAGACGCCCTGGTGTGGGTATGTGAAGGAGGAGGCTTTGGTTCATCATCTGTCTGGAAGAAAAGAAAAATGACTGACTGTGGGAGAATGCTTATGTCCTTTAATGATGAACAGTTGTAAGAGATTAATAAATAACATTTTTTTTATAATTAAATAAATTAATAAAATATGTAATTTACAGTATATTAATTGTTTATTATTCATAGTTAAAAAAGTATGTAGTTTGGAACCAGAAGATCTAGTTATGTACTGTCTCTTGACTACAGTATGTTGCAGTTTGTCTGAAAGTTAACAGTGTCAAAGAGTTTATTAATAATTGCGGATATCTTTATCCTTTTTTTTCTTCTTGAAATACTCAGACTTTAAATGCTGTAGTCTTGGTGGATCCAGCAGGCTCTGAATGTTTTCATTCACAGTCTGAATTAGAGCCTGGCCCAATTACCACAAAACAGAGAATCAGTGGATCATCACTGAACAAAGAGGCCATTCACAGAATTATGTTTTGAATGGAGAGTGTCTGCATTTCTGCCGGCATGAAAAGTATACGTTACCTGTGATTGACCGCAGACGTCATTCAGTATTTCCATTCTGTGACCCTGTAATAGTGGTTTGGTTACCTTTCAGGATTTTCAGGATTAGTAACAGGGCACTGAAGTCAGAAAAAAAAGAAAAAAGATTTTGCATAAAATTGTCTTGTATACAGTGGATATGCATGATATATTGGTAACATATTGGTTATCAAATAATATATATATATTTTTTTCTTTTTGGATGCATATTGGCAGATTTGTGAGATATAAAGTAGGAATTGTGGTATATAAATTCTCAATTGCATGAAATAAAGTCATAATTGTGAGATATAAACTCGCAATTAAGACAAAGTCAGATCTGTGAGATATAAAGTCAGAATTGCAGGATATAAACTCTGATTTGCAAAAAAAAGTCAGAATTGTGAGATATAAACTCACAATTGTGAGTAATAAAGTCAGAATTGCGAGAAATAAAGTTGCAATTGCAGGATATAATCTTGCAATTGCGAGAAATAAAATCAGAATTGCGAGATAATAGGTAAAAATTGCAGGATATAAACTCACAATTACGAGAAATAAAGTCATAATTGCGAGATATGAAGTCATAATTGCGAGATATAAATTCAAAATTGCGAGATATAAAGTCAAAATTGCAAAAAAAATAAAGTCAGAATTGCAAGAAATAAAGTCTGAATTGTGGGATATAAACTCGCAATTGTGAGAAATAAAGACATAATTGTGAGATAAACTTGCAATTGTAAGAAATAAAGTCAGAATTGCAGGTTAAAAACTCGCAATTGTGAGAAATTAAGTCAGAATTCTGAGATATAAACTCACAATTATGAGAAATCAAGTCGGAATTTTGAGATATAAAATATAAAAAAATAAATTCAGAATTGTGAAATATAAACTTGGAATTGTGACAGAATTCAGAGAAATAAAGAATTGTGAGAAATAAAGTCAGAATTATGAGATAAATTTGCAATTGCGTCAAATAAAGTCAGAATTGTGGGATATAAACTTGCAATTACGAGAAATAAAGTCTGAATTGTGAGATAAACTTGCAATTGTCAGAAATAAAGTCAGAATTGCAGGTTAAAAACTCGCAATTGTGAGAAATTAAGTCAGAATTTTGAGATATAAACTTGCAATTGCAAGAAGCAAAGTCAGAATTGCGACAAATAAAGTCAGAATTGTAAAATATAAATTCAGAACTGCGGGATATAAACTTGCAATTGCGACAAAAAAAGTCAGAATTGCGAGATATAAAGTCAGAATTGCAACAAATAAAGTCAGAATTGTAAAATATAAATTCAGAATTGCGAGATATAATCTCCCCTTTGTGACTAATAAAGTCAGAATTGTAAAATATAAATTTAGAATTTTGGGATATAAACTTGCAATTGCGACAAATAAAGTCAGAATTGCGAGATATAAAGTCAGAATTGCAAAAAATAAAGTCAGAATTGTGAGATATAAAGTCAGAATTGCAAAAAATAAAGTCAGAATTGTGAGATATAAAGTCAGAATTGCAACAAATAAAGTCAGAATTGTAAAATATAAATTCAGAACTGCGGGATATAAACTTGCAATTGCGACAAATAAAGTCAGAATTGCGAGATATAAAGTCAGAATTGCAACAAATAAAGTCAGAATTGTAAAATATAAATTCAGAATTGCAAGATATAATCTCCCCTTTGCGACAAATAAAGTCAGAACTGCGAGATATAAACTCACTATTGCGACAAATAAAGTCAGAATTGTAAAATATAAATTCAGAATTTCGGGATATAAACTTGCAATTGCGACAAATAAAGTCAGAATTGCGAGATATAAAGTCAGAATTGCAACAAATAAAGTCAGAATTGTAAAACATAAATTTAGAATTTTGGGATATAAACTTGCAATTGAGACAAATAAAGTCAGAATTGCGAGATATAAAGTCAGAATTGCAACAAATAAAGTCAGAATTGTAAAATATAAATTCAGAATTGTGGGATATAAACTTGCAAATTTGAGAAATAAAGGCAGAATTGTGACAAATTAAGTCAGAATTGCAAGTTATAAACTCGCAATTGTGACAAATGAAGTCAGAATTGTGGGATTTAAACGCGCAATTGCAAGAAATAAAGTCAGAATTGTGAGATAAACTTGCAATTGTAAGAAATAAAGTCAGAACTGCGAGATATAAACTCACTATTGCGACAAATAAAGTCAGAATTGTAAAATATAAAGTCAGAATTGCGGGATATAAACTTGCAATTGTGAGAAATAAATTCATAATTGCGATAAAAAAAGTCATAATTGTGATAGATAAAGTCAGAATTGCGAGAAATAAAGTCAGAATTGTGGCAAATTAAGTCAGACTTGTGAGAAATTAAGTTGCGAGATATAAACTTGCACTTGCGAGAAATAAAGTCAGAATTGTGAGATATAAAGTAAAAAAAAGCTGGATATAAACTTGTAATTGCAAGAAATAAAGTCAAAATTGCAAGATAGAATTGTGAGATATTTATTTCTAATTCAGTGGCGGAAATGGAATTCCATATATTTTAAGTTCATTTTTTAAACAGTGCCAATAACATGAAAGTAATGATCAGATATCAGATAAGGTCTTTATCAGCCATAATTGTAATATCAGTGCCTCCCTAGCCTTGCATTATTTAGTGTACATTTAGTTTTTGGACTTGGATTTAGTTTGATTTCTTGGCTTTGCCTTGTGTTGTTGCAGAAGAAGACATTTATCCTTCATGACTATATTCTATAGTAATGACTATATTCTAGTAATCGGCCTGTCATACATAAGTTGTCGTAGGTGGAAACCTGATTTGTGTCAGAGATTTTGTGAACAAACCTGCCATTGATTTTTGACAGCTGTTCATTGATAGCTATTCTTTCCATACTCGTAGCATTGGAGGTTTGGATGAGATGCCGCAGTTTAGTATTACAAAACTGTAAGTGGTGTGGCCTGTCATAACAAAACAGGCAGGCTCACTGAATGGCATTTGACTGTGACTGAAAAGTTATACAATGATGACTGGCATTGTGTAATTTTCAACACACGCATGTATACACATGAGACGTAAACAAAGCGTGAGTCCAAGCCACTGTGTAGGAGTTTGGCGGCCGGCATGTCTGCATAGCCGGACAAATGTGTAAACATATTCAAACAAATACAAACACACACATACAACCATACATTTAGTGCTTCCTGGAGGTTGTAAATAGAATACAAACATACAGTATATGTTCAAAAATGTGGGATCAGTATGATTGTTTGAACATTTTACACAGGGTTCTAGCCTTACATTAGGATGTAATATCAGACCCCCTCAAAGCCCCATAAAATTAGCATTCAGTCTGAATATTTTTCTAAAAGGTGTTTACTGAAACCCTACTGGCTTTTTCTACTCCTGGTGAAGATATTAGTGTGAGTATGACTTTTTTCAGAGTGCTCTCCCTTTCAATCATCTGGCTGTCTAATACAGGCTGGATTTACTGCAGCAAGCTTCTGTCTGAAGCTGAAGAAGACGAGACAGTGGCCAGCAGGTGTAAGTGAGTTTGTCTGCATGTGGTTCACATCCATGAGTTTGTGAGTAAGTGTTTTGGAATGAATACTTGTGAGGTGTTCTTTAAAAGGGACAAGCTGTTTTTTCCTGCAGTCTCCTTGGATCACATCCACCTTTCCACCCTGAAGTTCCTTAGTTACCCAAGACTTATTCTCAATGGGTACTGGATTCCGTTTTTTTACTGACTGTAGACAAAACAGGAAACTTTAAAGGAATAGTTGACTGATGTGGAAAACGCTGACAGAATTGCAGAATCCAGTAATAAATAAGGAATTTACTGTATAACGCGGAATGTCAGGGAAGTTGCTAAATTTTGGATGAAAACATTAAAAGTAGGTGAGTACACTTAAATCAAATGCAATATGGACTAGTGTTTGTTAATATTAAGCTGTGAAAATACTATTTAAATATGAATCCTGTATGTTCTATGTGTCTCTGTGTGAATGAATGGCACAGACGCACTGTTTTGTTTATTACAAACATACTGAAGCACATAACAAAATGAGTACATGAGTGCATAAACAATCTTTAAAACTCTGCTCTGCTACCATTTTTACCGTAAACAGAAACTTAAAGTTCTTCACAGCAACCTGTCAAAATAAAAGTTCGGTTTAACTTGAAGAAATTGTGACAGAAATATATTGATTGCCATGATAGCACTACTAATAAAAGCATTATTACAACATGATTTTTTAGGAATATTTACCAGATAAAATATTTACCAGAAAAATGTAAATACACAGTATTTCTGAAAAAAAAAAAATAAAGAAAGAAAATAATAATTATACAATATATATATTTTAATAAAATCAACTAATTAGTGATGCTTTGGATTATTAAAATTTAATGAAACAAATCAAATGGAATCCAGAATATTAATGGAAAACAGAATTTGGTAAAAAAAAATTAAATAAAACTGAATTTAAAAATAAAGCATTATTTCATTAGGCTTTGAAAAGGTAATTTGCGTTAAATTTTTAATAAATTGATGTGTACGTTTCATGATTTAAATTATTTAGACATGCTTTTAGACTGATTTTTTTTTTAATTTAACCATTAAAACAGAGTCTAGAAATAAAAAACAGAATCCAGAAAACAGAATCCAGAAAAAAACATAATTTTGAAAAAATAAAATAAAACTGAATTTGGGAACAAAAATTAATGGATTAAGGCCCTATTTACCCCAAAATAAAAATTTGGTATTCATTTACTTATCCTCATGCTGGTTCAAACTTACATGGCTTTCTTCTTTTCTGTGAAACACAGAAGAATGTTGGTGTCCAAACAATTTTAAGCCCCATTGACTTACATAGTATGGACTATGGAAAAAAAGAACTATAGAACTATAGAAATCACTGGGACCAGAAACTGTTTGGTCACCAACATTCTTCAAAATATCTTCTTTTGTGTTCCAGAGATTTATGTGTCAACTATCTCTTAAATCTCTAGTGCAAGCAGTCATTTTTTGATCTTGCCAAAATCTAATGAGATCAGCATTTGCTGTGGAAGGTTAAAAGCTGCAGAACCTCATCGCGATGGGACAGACCGTGTTCTAAAGCTCAAATGACATGAAACCGCATTGCAAATGTAAACCAAAGTTACATATTGTTAGCTCAAGCCAGCAACCCTGTCAAGCCAATGCAAGGTGTCGTTCACTTACGCTCCACACGCATGTTCATTAGACTTGCTAATCAGCCGGTGTAGCCGTGGAGCACAGCTACAGAAACATAATCAGCGCCGAGGCTTTAGCTGCGCAGCTGAGCTGCAATCAAGAGCCTGGGTTTCATTACCACCTTCCTTATTTGCCCTTTCATTTGGATTTTCGTTTGAGAGTGTTCTGGAACTGTTTAATTTTAGTTGATGAAATATATAAGTGGTTCGTTCTCGGCCTTGTAATCAGCACATTCAGTTGGCATGTGATTATCTTGCTGGTTGAGAGCCTCTCTTTGGGTATTTGGCCTGGTGTTGTAGACCCACTCACTCAGCAGTGAGGACGAGATGTTTACAGCGCAGCCATTTAGACAGATATGCTAACAGGAAATGCCTCGTTTTCTGTACTGTCATTAAATTGTAGTTTTGTAGGTATCATTTTCAGTGAAATAGCACTTCTTGAATCTTTTCATTTATATGAGTCATACAAATGGAGAAAAAGACTGTATGTACTTTATTTGACTTATTAGTGTCAGCTAGATGCTTCAGTCCCTGTTTGCCCCCTCCCCAAATAAAGAAATAAATGCTGTTCTTTAGAATTTTCTATTCTACACTCTTAAAAAGGATGTGTTAAAAACAACACAGCCTGTGTTGTTTCTTAACACACCTTTGTGTCTAGTTAAGGACAACACATTTTGTGTTAGTTTTAACTCAACTAGTGTGTTATTCCAGCTAACACAGAAAATGTGTTGATTTTTTCTACACACTATTGTGTTATAAATACACAATTTGTGTCAATTATGTGTTATTTTTTACCAAATTTTTGTATGCAATAAAGACACTGCAAACTAATGTATAGTTTAAACACAATTTATTAAACCTGCTACTAACAATTACATAAAAACTCAAAAAGGTTAAAAAAAGAGAGGTAAACAATCAATTCAGTCATTTCAACATATAATTGTTCCTTAAGTGAAAAGTTGTTAATGGTTTATAAAGTTTGTACTTTTAAAAAAATGTGGTATTTGACAACCTCTTAAGCATTAATCGTTTTATTTACATATTTTTATCAGCATACAAGTGATGGTGAGGGTCGTGAGATGAAGTCTCTCGTTTGTCTCTGTCATGTCAGTAACTGCCACAAGCACTTCAGGAGTGTCTTCCAGTCAAAGCTGCAAGAGTAAAATAAAGATACTTTTGTTATTTATAGGCTACACATAGCGAATATTGTAAAATAGCGATAGCTAAAAAGGCAAGAAAAGCTTTAGCATTAGAGATTATGTTAGCGTCTTAGGGCAATTTGCACAATACATGTCACAACGAAGCTGTTCATTTTCAAAGAGAAAGACGCGACGAACGAATGCATTTTCTCATTAGCACTACAACGTGTCAATGATGAATTAAAAGCGATTCTGTTCACAATTAACCCGACAAAAGAAACTATAAAGCTTGTTAAAATAAGCTCCCACCGCCGTGTTGTGCCACAAACGCAGGCGCAGCTCGCAGCGGCATTCGTGAGGCAATTTTACCACGTATATATGTGACAAATGCCCCTCGACCGTCTCCAAACGATCACAAAAGACATTTTAAAAACGTATAATGGCAAATACAAACATTTCTTACCTTCACACATCGAAGTTATGTCCTGACGATGAAAACTTGCAGCACGAGGAAATTAGCTTGTCTCAGTAGAATAACGGCTCATGAAGTGAGGTGAGCAGCAATGTGATTGGCTGATATTTAACACATATTGTGTTGGACACACTGTGTTGGATATTTTCTTTTTTCTTTTTCGTTTTTAACACACATTTAACACAAAGTAACACAAAATGTGCTAAAATAGACATAACACAAACAATGTGTAAAAAATTAACACATCCTTTTTGAGAGTGTATATAATCCTGAAATTTTTTTTTTTATCATGGATTTCACAAAAGTATGAAGCATTAAATTGGCATATTAGAAGGATTTCTGAGGGAAAGCTTTAGTAATGGCTGCCCTGTGATGCTTAAATTATGAATAAATTACATTGTAAAATAGAAAAAATAGAAAAAAGTGAAACTTTAATAAAACATACTGTTTTTAGTGGATTTCGATCAAATAAATGAAGCCTTGGTGAGCATAAGAGACTTAAAAATGTCATTACTTTCTTTTTTCAGAAAAACTGTGTATCTACATTTTTCTGGCAAATAGTTTTTCTGGTAAATATTCCTTAAAATTATGTTGTAATAATGATTTTATTAGTAGTACTATCATTGCAATCAATATATTTCTGTCACAATTTCTTCAAGTTAAACCAAACTTTTAATTTGACAGGTTGCTGTGAAGATCTTTAAGTTTCTGTTTACATGATATGGTAATAGTTTTTCTCAAAAGAAATGGTAAAATGCTCATGAAGTGACTCTCAGCAGTTTTAAAGATTGTTTATGCATTCATGTACTCATAAAAATGTCTTACTGTCTTCTTCTGAACGCTAGTGTATATGTATAAATTTCATAATAAATAGCAATATTTACGTATTTACCAGTATTTTAATTAAAATATTGTGGGAACAGTACCACCTGGAAACGTATGTGAACACTTTTGTGTAATGACTCACTGAATCACTGAATCAGACTTTTTAATCAGTTCAATAAAACAGCTTAAACCAATTCACTAAAATGAATCATTCTTAAAAACTCTACCAGTTTTCTTAAAGCACTCGTATTAGTAACGAATGCTGAAAATTCAGCTTTGCCATCAAAGGAATAAATTACATTGTAAAATATACAGTTTTTAGTGTTTTTGATCAAATAAATGCAGCCTTGATGAGCATAAGAGACTTAAAAACATAAAAATGGCTTACTGACCTCTTTTCAACGATGATGTATTTGTACTAATTCCATAATGAACAGCACCTGTATTTTTATTGAAATATTTTGGGAACAGTACCACCTGGAGACTTTTGTGAACACTTTTGTGTAACGACTCGCTGAATCACTGAATCAGACTTTGCAATTAGTTCAATGAAACAGCATGAACTGATTCACCAAAATGAATCAATCTTAAAAACTCTAATAATTTTTTTTAAAGCTCTCGTATTAGTAATGGTTGCTGAAAATTTAGATGTGCCATCACATTAAAAAATTACGTTGAAAAATGTAATAAATAGAAAAAAGCTGTTTTAAATTGTAATAAAATACACAGTTTTTAGTGTTTTTTTTTCTTCGAATAAATGCATCCTTGATGAGCATAAGAGACTTAAAAACATAAAATGTCTTACTGACCTCTTTTGAATGCTGGTGTATGTGTATCAATTTCATAATAAACATCAATATTTACCTATTTACCAGTATTTTAATTAAAATATTGTGGGAAAGTACCACCTGGAGACTTTTGTGAACACTTTTGTATAAAGACTCACTGAATCACGGAATCAGACTTTGAAATCAGTTCAATAAACCAGCTTAAAGGGGGGAGCACTGGCCTAATGGTTAGAGAGTCGGACTTGTAACCCGAAGGTTTAGCAAACCAAACATTTCTGAATGAGCTTTTGCCTCGCACAAATCAACAAGACGAACAACCACAACTAAGATAGCACGCTTTTATTTATCTTGCTTTGAGATGTTTATAATCCAGACATGACAGCCCAATTATCTCATGCTGTTTTATAATAGAAAAAGCAAGTGTGACACAGTGATTCAGATAAGATGTGAATAGTTCAGCTTATATTGAAATGATTCTCTGCTACAAATAGAGATCTTGCCATGTGATAGGATTTATTTGTGTTTACTCAAATTTCCTTCATGCAGATTGTCCTGTGGATGCAGCTATTCATCAACCTCAGTGCTTGAGATTTACTGTATGCATTATTTCTGGTCACAAATGTAGTCACGCTTCCGTCCTGTTGTTTTTATCTCAAGTCCTGTTTTGTCAGATCCGGAGTATTGTGGCATCTTTCTCCTCTTCTCCTTGGCAAGGTTGTAAATCGCATTTGTTATGTATTCCCTGCTGTCTGTGATCCGGAGGTGAAATTGGATTTTATGTTGGATCGTTAGTGTTGGCTGCGGTTTGCTGTAGTTTTGGTCAGTCAGGCCCTCTTCATCCAGCTTGCTGCAATTGGATATTCAACTGAGACTTTCTCAGACAGATGATCGTATGTAGGAGGATGACAGTTTGAACTGTTTGCTGACTATTTACATTCTTCTCTTTCCTGTGTCCCCAACAGGTACTTCTTCATCGCCTCAATCAGTATGCTGTGTCAAAAATTGATAAGAATATCACAGAGGAATCTGTCAAGGTGAGTTATGGACACACTATTGGTTTTAAGGGCACATTCAAGTCTCAATAATAAAAATTTCTTAGAAGAATAATTTATTAAAAATAAAAAAACGCCATTTAAAACCTGTTTGACATTTTACTTCCATAAAACACAAAAGGAGATGTTTAGTAAAATGCACAAGCTGCTCTTTTTCATACAGTGTAAGCAAATAAGCTTAAAAAATGACAAAAAGCACCATAAAGTATCACAAATAGGGTCCATAAGAACAGTATTAATATGTTATTAATAAAAAGAGAAATACCAAAAAAAAAAAAAGTTAAATTCAGTATGTTGTTTGCTTTTTCTTAATAATTTGTGAAATTTACTAGCAATTCCTGAATGAAAATAGTTTGGAAGTATTTGTTTTAGGGGAAAATTCAAGCCTCAAAAATAATAAAACAAAATTGGCACAAAGCACCATAAAGTATCACAAATATGGCCAATAAGACCAGTATTTTTGTTATTATTAAAATGAATTGATTTCAGTAATTGGAATGAATCTAAAATAAAATAAAATAAAATATAAACATTAGATAACAACTTAAACTTTAAACTTAGAAATGCCTTGGTAACTTTGTTTGAAGTTATAAAAAAGATTATCAGAGTACATTTTGCAATACTATTTCAGTCCTACTTTAAAATTTTGTTTAATTTAGTGTGTTGCTTACAGATTACAAAGGAACCAAGAGGACTTTGAAACATTTTCTATCTTTATTTATTTATTTTTTTCAAAGCATTCAATTTTCCTTAACTCATTGACATTATTGTGTTGAGACATCTTTACATTCTCCTTCTTTTAGTATTTGTTCATTTAATTTCTGTGCGCAATAAATGTGCCGGCGTTTACTGTTTTTATACCAATTGGCTAATTTTTTTTTTCTGTCCACCTAAAAGCGAACCTAGCCCCTAATAAACATCTGGTTGGTGTAATATAGTATTGTGTTATATAGTGATAACCTGTTACAGTGTTACATAGCTTTTTGTGGCGAGCCAGCCAGGAGGTAAACTGTGACATTTTCTATTATTTTCTGTAAAGTTTTGAAAAGTGATTAAGCAAAGTGAGTATTTCAGATATTAAGAGACATTACATTGTTAAAGCAAAATGTGCTGTGTGTACGATACTGAAACCCTTGCAAAGTATGGAACTGTGGTGAAAATAGTGAGAAATAGCAAGACAATTTGGTTAAATTCAGTATGTTATTTGCTGTTTTTTGCAATTATTTGGGAAATATACTAGCATCTAAAATAGAAAATAGTTTAGAAGTAAATCCTTTGTTATTTTTTTTCAATGTAACTGAAAGTTTAAGTACTTAAATTACTAAAACTGAATAAAAAATTTGAAAAGCACATGACAAATAAAATATGAAATATGAAAATCTAAAAATAAAAAAATTAATTTAACATTATTAAAATTGTAATAGAATAGAATGAGTCAATTGACAAAATTTGCATAATTTTTATTTGCAAAATAGGAACTGTTTCTTTAACTGTAGGTCCACTGGTGACCCAAACGGTTGTAAACAATAACTGTTCAGCATGGTTGGCAGTGCATGACAGTAAACTCAATGCATTCTCACTGGGACAGAACAGAGAGTGCTTGAATACTCAGTCATGTAAACAAGCTCAGACTGCTGTATGCATGTTTTAGAGCATGTCTGAACATCCGTGTCTGAGGACGTTTGTGCTGGATTCTCAGTATCTAAAGGTCATTCAGAGGTCAGAGTTATTGAATATCTGGACTATATAGCACACAGCTCCCTTGTCTCTATGTAGAGCAGTCTGAAAATATTTTTGGACACTTAAAGAGTTCACACAAAAATGAAAATTCTGTCAATAATTACTCACCCTCATGTCGTTCCAAACACGTTAGACCTTCGTTCATCTTCGGAATACAAATGAAGATATTTTTGATGAAATTCGAGAGCTTTCTGACCCTGCACAGACAGCGACAAAACTGACACGTTCAATAGTATTAGGTATAAAATATCAAATTAAATGTCTTAAATAAGTTTTTTAATTTTTAACTATATTTCTATTGTTTAATACAGTACCTTGACATCTACCAATTTTTGTGCTATATTTCGTTAAAGTTAGATATTAGTTTGATATTTTTCTTTCTAATCTGAAAATATTCATATATTTTAAGGAGAGTTGCATGCACTGTTACAGTCAACTCCAGACATTCATTCCTCCTCAGTTTTTGCAGTGCATTGTTGGTTTTCCATATCCAGACAATTTCCCCCAGTTAGTAAGTCAATCATTCCATGCGTTCGCCCCACAGGTGCTGTTTTCTAACCTGGAAGAGATCCTGTCTGTGCACAGGGACTTCCTGTCCATGGTCGAAGAGCTTCTGCAGCCCGACCCCAACCCATATCATGAAGTGGGACGCTGCTTCCTGCACTTTGTGAGTCTCTGCCTGACACTCTTTTTTTTCCACTGTATTACACACATCCCTGCTGAAAAAAACACCTTCTCGGCTTAAGCTGGTCTTAGCTGGTTTAGGCTCAACTTCCAGCCTGACAGGCAGAAAAAGTGACCAAAACGCTGCAGTTTAGCCTAGGAAAGTACAGTAGCTTAAGCTGTTCAAGTGTTTATATATATATATATATATATATATATACACAGTCAAGCCTGAAATTATTCATACCCCTGGCAAATTCTGACTTAAAGTTACTTTTATTCAACCAGCAAGTTTTTTTTGCCCAGAAATGACACAGGCTTCTCCCAAAAGATAATAAGACGATGTACAAGACGCATCATTGTGGAAAAAAAATATTTCTCAGCTTTTATTTACATTTGAACAAAAAGTGGCATGTCCAAAATTATTTATACCCTTTGCAAACTGTCACAGTCTATGGGAAAATCCAAAGTTCTATACCATTCCAAATAGTCCAAGCTGTTCTAAAGGATCTTAATTACCCTGATTCATTGGGAACAGCTGTTTTAATTAACTCAACAGGTGAAAAACAGAAGCTCTCTGCTGTTGGTTTGTGGACAGTCATGGCTAAGACAAAGGAGCTCACTGAGGACCTGCGGCTGCGCATTGTGGCTGCTCACAAGTCAAGAAAGGGCTATAAGACCATATCTGAATGTGTTGAAGTTCCAGTGGCTTCCAGTGCAAAGTATTATTAAAAAATACAAGACATTCCGCACTGTGAAAAATCTCAGAGGACGTAGTCGGAAGCCAAAAGTGACACCTGTACTGGCCAGGAGGATAGTGAGAGAGGTAAAAAAAGAATCCAAGGATCACCACCAAGGCCATCCTGATGAATCTGGGCTCTGCTGGTGGCAGCATCTCAAGGCAGACAGACCAACGGACACTGCACACCACTGGGTTCTATGGACGCAGACCAAGGAGGACACCACTTCTCCAGATAAGGCACACAAAAGCCCGCTTGGCCTTTGCACATCTGCACATCTGGACAAAGAAGAAGACTTCTGGTCTTCTGTTTTATGGACAGAAGAAACAAAAATTTAATTGTTTGGCCACAATAATGTAGCCTTCATTTGGCGTAAAAAAGAACACCATCCCTGTCAAGCATGGTGGTGGGAACCTAATGTTTTGGGGGTGTTTTTCAGCCGGTGGACCAGGGAACCTAATCACAGTAAAAGGCACCATGAAAAAAGAGCAATACATCAAAATTCTCAACAACAACATCAGGCAGTCTGCAGAGAAACTTGGCCTTGGGCACCAGTGGACATTTCAGCACGACAATGACCCAAAACACACAGCAAAAGTGGTGAAGAAATGGTTAGCAGACAAAAACATTAACGTTTTGCAGTGGCCCAACCAGAGTCCTGACTTAAATCCAATTGAGAATCTGTGGAGAGAGCTAAAGATCAGGTGGCAAGGAGACCCTCCAATCTGAAAGAGTTGGAGCTCATCGCTAAAGATAAATGGGCAAAAATACCAGTGGAAACATGAAAAAAGCTGGTCAGCAATTATAGGAAGCGTTTGATTGCTGTAATAGCCAATAAAGGCTTTTCTATTGATTATTGAGAAGGGTATGAATAATGTTGGACATGCCACTTTTTGTTCAAATGTAAATAAAAGATGAGTAATAATTTTTTCCACAATGATGCCTCTTGTACATCGTCTTATTATCTTATGGGAGACGTCTGTGTAATTTCTAATAAAAAAAAGAAACTTGCTGGTTGAATAAATAAAAACATGATAACAACAAAAAAGATGATTTTTGAAAATGTATGTTATTTTTTTTAAAGTTATCTGTTTTTGCAAATAAACTCTTCATATATATTAGTAGTTTTTTTGGTCAATTCATGTTTGCAAGGGTGGAACACTGCAGGGTTACTTTGAATGACAACTCTGCGTTGTGGTTTTGGGATTGAGGCTCTACTTTGTTGTGCTAGCATTCGATCCGGTAGTCTTCCTTCTGCCTCTGGGCAAACCTCATGAGGAGTGAAATCTCAGAAATTCTTAGTCATATGCAGCTTCAAAAGAGCTTAGCAGAACTGGCCTCCTGTATGTGACTGGCTGTGTTTTTGTGTGTTTTTGTGTCTCTGTATCTCCTCAGAGAGGAAGGTTTCAGATTTACGATGAGTACTGTGGGAATCACGAAAAAGCCCAGAGGCTTCTGCTGGAGCTCAATAAGATTAGGACAGTACGCACGCTTCTGCTGGTAAGACACTTCTTGCTGCATCGTATAACAATTTTAAGTTAATTTACAATATTCATGTCTACTAGATACCACAGTCGTTTTCACGAAATCTACATCGTAATAAAAAACAAATTTGTGATACGGATTAAAGGCTGTGATTTATTTAAACAAATAGTTAAATAGATTATTTTTTATTTGATTTGATTTACCTTTCATTTGTATTAAAACACATGAATAAAGATGTTTCTGTTGGACACATTTCCTATTCCTGTCTCTGGACGGAGAGCTCATTAATGGGCAGGACAGGGCCAGGCCAAGGTCAGGTCTAACACTGAGGGCCTAGTGGCGTGTGTTTGTAATACTATATCTTATAACCTCCTGTGATACATGGGAGCTCCTTGGAGAGTCCGACACGAATTCATTTCCTCCGGCCGAGCTGACAGGAGTGTCCTTCAACGCTGTGTCTATGTAATTTTATGCAAGCAAGCACTGACCCCTCTATAACACTAAAATACATACATACATTAAAAGACAAGCTGAAGACTTACATTTTTGAAGCTTTTTGTTGTGGATTTACTCTAGCAATGTAATAACATGTATATTTTAAAATTTATAAATGAATGTGTTCATGTAAAAAGAGAAATATAACCTCTGGTGTTCTTGAAAGGATAATCTTGGTAACCTGTACGGTCGTTTTGCAAGCGCTTTTAGATTTACTGCTTCCTAAGTCTTTGAACTCTCTCAATGTTAGCAATATACGGCTGTAATTGAATTTGATGTAATGGCAATTTTATAGCCGTGACCTTGAGCGGAAACATGTCATCCCTCTTAGTATCGAATTCAAGTATAGAGTTTTATTAAAGACCACACAGAGGAATTTCTGTAATTTATTGACTACTTTTGCTTGTTTATCTCTTAAGAACTGCATGTTGCTGGGTGGCAGGAAGAACACAGAGGTTCCTTTGGAAGTCTACCTGGTTGCACCCATCCAGAGGATCTGTAAATACCCATTACTCCTGAGAGTAAGTACAAAATATAGACATTAACTATATCAACTGTGGGAGGAGATTTACTTTAAATTTTACCAAGCTGATTGTTTTTCATGTCATTTAAAGTCTTTTTTTGACACAAAAGTGGTTATATCTAAGTGTTTTAATTGTTTACTTAGTTTTTTAATTAGTCTTTCCATTAATGCCATTATATTGATCATTCAGACTGATTTTCAAATGCAGAACACAAGAGGTGGGATTTATTGCATGAACCAATCACAGCTGAACATAGCCAGTCTCATCCAATCACATCACGATGAAGGCACTGCCTCATCTCATATTTTTTTTCCCCCATTCATTCTGAAGCTTCCTAAAGGGACAATACTATAGAAATGAAACTTGGAAACATTTTAGAGTAGTCAATGTGCAGCTTGTATAGCAGTATGCACTACCAGTCAAAGGTTTGGACAAACTTCCCAATTCTCTTTGAGGGGAAGTTTGTCCAAACCTTTGACTGGTAAGGTAGATTTGCTGTTCTCTAAAACTAACTTAACATACAATCATTATTGTCAAAATAGCTGGCAACAAAAGTGAGTACACCCTAAGTGATAACAGCAGTATGTTGTTAAACCGTGCAAAGCTACATGTCCTATTTATCATGTTTATGTTTTTGTCTGCTTGACAGGACCATACAAACTTGTTTATCTTCTATTAGAGCAGTTAAAATTAGGTGCTTTGAGTACAATTCTCTCATACTGACCACTGGATGTTCAACATGGCATCTCATGGAAAGAACTCTCTGAGGATTTGAGAATTAGAATTGTTGCTCTCCACAAAGATGGCCAAGGCTATTAGAGGTTTAGTAACACCCTGAAACCAAGTTACACTACAGTGGTCAGGGCTATACAGAGGTTTTCCAAAATGGGTTCCTTACAGAATAGGCCTCACAAGGGTCGATCAGCGA
Organism: Garra rufa; assembly: GCF_049309525.1. Classification (NCBI taxonomy): domain Eukaryota; kingdom Metazoa; phylum Chordata; class Actinopteri; order Cypriniformes; family Cyprinidae; genus Garra; species Garra rufa. Next base: position 19,125,024 of record NC_133384.1, read on the forward strand.
AGTTCTGTGAGTCAGATGCTGAACCTGGCTTAAAAAAACAGACGCATGAGTGGTGCCAACATTGCTGTAAAGGTTGCAGAACTAGAAGGTCGGCTTGTCAGTGTTCAGACTATACGCCACACACTGCAACAAATCAGTTTGCATAGGCTTTGTCCCAGAAAGAAGCCTTTTCTGAAGCTGGCTCACAAAAAAGCCTGCAAACAGTTTGCTGAAGACAACAAGAGCATGAATTACTGGAACCATGTCCTGTGGTCTGATGAGGCTATAAGATAAACTTGTTTGGCTCAGATGGTGTCCAGCATGTGTGGTGATGCCCTGGTGAGGAGTACCAAGAAAACTGTCTTATCTACAGTCAAGCATGGTGGTGGTAGCATCATGGTCTGGGGCTACATGAGTGCTGCTGGTACTGGGGAGCTGCAGTTCATTGAGGGAAACATAGATTCCATTATGTACTATATATATTTGACTCCCCCATTTTCCAGCTGTGCCTGTTGTCACCCTCACTGCTCAAATACAAATCAACTAGTAAGACACTAAACTACATGTTTTTGGTGGAAAGTAAGAGTGTTACAAATTATATTGTACATTTACATGGAAAATCAACAACAATTTTACAAAGCCATTATTTACACTCTGAGTTTCATCCATTGCCAGGCTCATTGCTAATGTTTCATGGCTGTTCTTGAACCCAAAACATTGATATTTAAACCTTTTACTGTAAACACCCACAAGCGCTAGTGTAATAAGACCATAATTTCTGGCGTATTCACTGAGCTTCTCACAGTCGGAGCCGCCGTGACCCCTCTCGCTAAATACCAGCGATAGGCATCTGTGGTTGCTCAGCTATCTTAGACATGTAAATGTGAGCGGCAGAATTAAACTGATGAGGCAGAACACTTGTGTTTAGACGTGGTTTAGAGATTAGTATCTTCCTCAACACACCCCGTCTTGCAGTAGCGAGAACATTGAACATACCACAAACACAGTTTTAGTTATAATTCTTCAGAAAACATAGCCACTAGCTTTGGTAATTCCATCAGTCGATGTCAAGCTTTGTTTCAAAGTTAAGCTGTTCACGATACGATCGTGTTTTGTTGTAATTATACCACTTTCTTTTCATGTAACGCTTGATGTTTTTTGTTCTCTGTGAATGTTTAGGAGCTGCTGAAAAGAACCCCAAAGAAACACAATGACTACTTGATGGTGCAGGAGTCGCTGCAGGTGATGAAAGCCGTTTGCTCAAGTATCAATGAGGCTAAAAGGCAGATGGAGAAGCTGGAGGTGCTGGAAGAGTGGCAGTCTCATATTGAGGGCTGGGAGGTAAACAAACACATAAACACACACACTCATGTCATGATGGGAATATCCACTTGAACTCTATTCTTTCTAATCTATTAGTGGTACAGGAGACTTAGTGATTTGAACTAAGTCTGCACAGAATACCCGACAGATCATTTTTAGCGACATAGGCCTTACAGAGTGCCAAGAAGCTCTTTCAAAAAGGCAATTTGGAAAACAAACACGTGATGTTTACTTTGTCTGGAGATGCCATTTGCGCATGAAGCGTTTGTATTGGTCCCTAAACATATAGGGGACTTTACAGATTTTTTCTGGGACATTTCCTTCGAAAATGCAATTAACCGTAGTGTTCTCAATGGCTCAGATGGAGGGAGTCTATGGAGACTCTTGTATTTGTTGGTGCATCTCAGTACACAACACTTGTAATGCCCCTTTGGCACTGATATTGTATATCTCCAGCAGCTACAGCAAGAAAACAGTAATGGCGAACTGCTTCTTCTCACTCAGGGCTGTTTTTATGCTAATAGGGCAGAGATTGTCACAAATGGGTGGGATTTCTCTCTATGATGACGTGTACATAGAGAGAAATCTGGAATTGTGTGTTCAGAGAGACTGTTAATGATTTATTGGGATTGTAAAAAATGAGTGGGTGGATTTTTACCATTATAGACCAGTTGTTTTCACATACTGCGGCCACAACTGTGTTCAAACACCTTATGAAAGTGATTTTTGCATAATAGATTTCCTTTCATGTGGCTTGTTAAAAAGACTTGTTTTTTTTAGGTTTTCAAAATTTTTGTTCAAAGAAAGTCTGATTTTATACTCACCAAGGCTGATAAAAAATGCAGTAAAAACTGTAAAATTGTCAAATAATATTACAATTTAAAACAACACTTTTCTATTTTATTATATGTTAAAATGTAATTTATTCCTGTGATGCAAAGCTATATTTTCAGCATCATTACTCCCATGTTTAGTGTCACATTCTTCAAAAAACATTCTAATATGCTGAGATGGTGCTCAAGAAACATTTCTAATTATAATTGTTGAAAACAGTTGTGCTGCTTAATATTTGGAAAGCACAATTTGCAAAATTATTTGATGAATAAAGCTCAAAACATTATAAAAATGTATTTTCCTTTACTTTTGAAAAGTTTAATGCTTACTAAATAAAAATGTATTTTTTACTTAATTTCTTTAAAAACTCATTTGATAATCACATATTGACATAATGGTTTAAATAGATTAGGTAGATGTTGATAACATGTTGCTAGCATGACTTAGCACATTGATAACATGATTTAACATGTTAGCATGATTAATTCAATTCAATTCAATTCAAGTTTATTTGTATAGCGCTTTTCACAATACAAATCGTTGCTGTTACACCAGGCCAGCAGAGGGAGCCTTGCCCCTCACAGACTGTTGCTGCTCCCTCTGCTGCTTCGCTGGTTACTTCCTGTTTGTCTGCAATAAAAGCCAGCTCAGCACACACACTCACTGCGAAGTATTGATTTGCATTTGCGGACTTTACCAAGCGTTATTCCTTGTTCCCAGGTTTTCCTAGTTTCCTTGTTGTTTTTCCCTAGCCATAGTTCTGTTTTGTTTTTCCAGTCTTAGCCATAGTTTTCTAGTTTCTTGTTTTATTTTCATTGTTTGCTTTGGACTGCCCACCTGGTTTTGACCCACGCCTGTTGTGTTGGATTACGCTCTTGGATTATCTTCGCTGTTGATGTTTGCTGGTGATTTCGACCCTGTCTGTCTGTCTACGATCTTTATAATAAAGCCTTGCATTTGGATCCTCACTCTTGGTCGTCCCGTTTGTGACAGAATACTTCGCCACACCCGGATCCAGCGGCTTTATTCACCACCAGCATCACAACATGGACCCAGTCGAACAACTTCTGCTCCTCCGTCAAGAAGATCGCCCCATTGAGGAATATGTTCTTCAATTTCGTAAGTTTGCCCTTCAAGTATCATTTTATGATGAAGTGTGGCTGAAGGACTTATTCCGCTTTGGACTCAACGAACCCACTAAATCGCAGTTGCCTGGGGGGGAATTTAAATGTTCAATGGAGGACTTTATGAACTATGCTTTGTTGTTATGTGGCTCCCCGCTTACTGTGGGAGTACTAGAAGAGCCTCAGCTCAAGATGTCTGCTAGCCCAGGGCCACAGCACAAGATATCTGCTAGCTCCAGGCCACAGCACAAGATGGCTGCCATCCCAAAGCCCGTTCACAAGATGGCAGCCATTTCAAAGCCTGTTCACAAGACAGTTGTCCTTCCAGAGCCAGTTCACAAGATGGGCACCCTTCAAGAGCCCCTTCACAAGATGGCTGCCTTTCCAGAATCTGCTCTCGGGATGTCTATTCTTCCTGAGTCCGCGTTCAAGATGGTCACCCAATTGAACCCAGCTCACAAGAGATCTACCACCTCTGACTTCTCTCGCAAGATGGCTGCCACCCCAAGGCCCGATCACAAGATGGCCGCCATCCCCAAGCCTGTTCACAAGATGGCTGCCACCCCCAAGCCTGCTCACAAGATGGCCGCCATTCCCGAACCTGATCACAAGATGGCTGCTGTTCCTGAGCCAGTTCACAAGATGGCCGCCATTCCAGAATCTGCACCCAGGATGGCTGCCGCCACTCCAGAGTCTGCCCCCAAGATGGCTGCCACCCCAAGGCCCGATCACAAGATGGCCGCCACCCCCGAACCTGATCACAAGATGGCTGCTGTTCCTGAGACAATTCCCAAGATGGACGCCCTTCCCGAGTCTGTTCACAAGATGGCCACCGTCCCAAAGCCCGTTCACAAGATGGCTCCCGTTCCTGAGTTCCTGGTCAAGATGGCCGCCACGCCAGAGCCTGCTGCAAAGATGGCTGCCACGCCAGAGCCTGCTGCAAAGATGGCTGCCACGCCAGAGCCTGCTGCAAAGATGGCTGCCACGCCAGAGCCTGCTGCAAAGATGGCCGCCACGCCAGAGCCTGCTGCAAAGATGGCTGCCACGCCAGAGCCTGCTGCAAAGATGGCCGCCACGCCAGAGCCTGCTGCAAAGATGGCCGCCACGCCAGAGCCCGCTGCAAAGATGGCCGCCACGCCAGAGCCTGCCACAAAGATGGTCGCCATGCCAGAACCAGCACCCAGGAGGACCGCCACTCCCAAGCTTGCACACAAAATGGCCCCCACGCCTGAACCTGCACGTAAGATGGTCGCCATAATTGAGTCTGCTATCAACATGGTGGCTACGGCATCAGACTTTCACCACTCCAGGACTTATCAGAGACTCATATCAAGCTTGGAGGACCCACCACTGCTGTCAGCTCGTTCAGTTGATCCCTTACTATCAGCGTCAGCCAAGCCAACGTCTGCTCACCCCACATCAGCCAAGCCAGCGTCTGCTAGCGCCACGTCAACCAAGCCAGCGTCTGCTCACGCCACGTCAACCAAGCCATTGCCTGTGAACGTCATATCTGCTTCTCTCGAACCTGCACCAGCTGCCGTTCCTACCAAGTCAAGTCAAGTTACAGCTGCTGTCCCTGCCGAGTCAAGTCACGTCACAGTCACTGTTCCTGCCAGGACAAGTCACGTCACAGCTGCTGCTCCCGTCAAGCCAAGTAAAGTCGCAGCCGCTGTTCCTGCCAAGTCAGGCCAAGATACAGCTGCTGTTCCTGTCAGGCCAAGTCATGTCGCAGCAGTCGTTCCTTCAGAGCCAAGTCAAGCAGCTGTTCCCTCCGAGCCAAGCCAAGCCACAGCTGTCCCTCTCACGCCAAATCAAGTCACTGCTGCTCCTGTCATGACGAGTCAGGTCATAGCTACTCCTTCACTGCCAAGTCACGTCTCCCCTGAGCATCCAGAGCCTTCACTCCCAAGTCACGCAGAGCCAACGCTCCCAAGCCCCACACCCACTGACCCGGAGGGCATTCCTCTGCCCACTGCGTTACCTGTTATGGCAATCGCCATTTTGAGTGTGTGGGCTGCACACTGCGCCCCAGTGGCCTCTTCTGCCCATGAGTCTGCCCACAAGTTTGCTCTGGAGACCTCATCTACAGGCATGTCCGCTGCGCCTATACCTCTTTCGGAGGTGGCGTACATAGCGGAACTTCACGCTCTGCCCGCTCCGCCAAGGCTTCACGCCCTGCCCGCTCCGCCAAGGCTTCACGCACTGCCCGCTCCGCCAAGGCTTCATGCTCTACCTGCTCCGCCAAGGTTCCTTGCTCTGCCTGTTCCGCCAAGACTCCTTGCTCTGCCTGCTCCGCCAAGGTCCCTTGCTCTGTCTGCTCCGCCAAAATTCCCTGCCCTGCCTGCTCCGCCAAGGTTCCTTGCTCTGTCTGCTCCGCCAAGACTCCCTACTCTGCCTGCACTGCCTAGGCTCCCTGTCATCTCTGTCTTGGCGTTTGGGGCCGTTCCAGAAGTCTCTGTCTGCCCAGGAACTGCCACGAAATTCGTTCCTAAAGTTCTCGTCTGCCTGGTCACGGCTATGGAGGCCACGTTCTCCCATGAACTCTCTACCTCTCTCCTTGCTCTGTCCGCCTCCTCTATCTCTGTTCTCCCCAGGTCCCAGTCCATGATGCGGCCTCCTGCTCCACCCTGGAGGGCTCCTGCGCCTCCTGCTCCGCCCTGGAGGGCTCCTGCGCCTCCTGCCCCGCCCTGGAGGGCTCCTGCGCCTCCTGCTCCGCCCTGGAGGGCTCCTGCGCCTCCTGCTCCGCCCTGGAGGGCTTCTCCGCCTCCAGCTCCGCCCTGGAGGGCTGCTCCTGCTCCGCCCTGGAGGGCTCCTGCGCCTCCTGCTCTACCCTGGAGGGCTCCTAAACCTCTTGCTCCGCCCTGGAGGGCTTCTACGCCTCCTGCTCTGCCCCGGAGGGTCGTTAAGCCTCCTGCTCCGCCCTGGAGGGCTCCTACGCCTCTTGCTCTGCCTCCAGCTCCGCCCTGGAGGGCTTCTACGCCTCCTGCTCTGCCCCGGAGGGTCATTAAGCCTCCTGCTCCGCCCCGGAGGGCTGCTCCGCCCTGGAGGGCTCCTAAGCCTCTTGCTCCACCTCGGAGGACTGCTCTGCCTCCAGCTCTGCTCTGGAGGGCGTTTGCCCAACCCGTTCTGCCTCAGTCTCCTGGCCCCCCCACCGCTCCCCTGGACTGTTTCTTCCTGTTTGTTTTTTGGAGCGTCTGGAAGCCGCTCCTTGGGGGGGGGCTATGTCACACCAGGCCAGCAGAGGGAGCCTTGCCCCTCACAGACTGTTGCTGCTCCCTCTGCTGCTTCGCTGGTTACTTCCTGTTTGTCTGCAATAAAAGCCAGCTCAGCACACACACTCACTGCGAAGTATTGATTTGCATTTGCGGACTTTACCAAGCGTTATTCCTTGTTCCCAGGTTTTCCTAGTTTCCTTGTTGTTTTTCCCTAGCCATAGTTCTGTTTTGTTTTTCCAGTCTTAGCCATAGTTTTCTAGTTTCTTGTTTTATTTTCATTGTTTGCTTTGGACTGCCCACCTGGTTTTGACCCACGCCTGTTGTGTTGGATTACGCTCTTGGATTATCTTCGCTGTTGATGTTTGCTGGTGATTTCGACCCTGTCTGTCTGTCTACGATCTTTATAATAAAGCCTTGCATTTGGATCCTCACTCTTGGTCGTCCCGTTTGTGACAGTTGCAAAGCAGCTGTACAAAAGTTTAGGCTACTACAATATATTTAGTAGCTTATTAGTGGTGAATACTGTATGTTAAGTCGATGTACATATGATATAAATGTTAAAATCAGTAACTGTGTAATCAAACAGATGATGAACACTAATTGCAATGATTATGTGCTGTAATCAAACTTGTAGGAAAATTATGTAGTGCTGTATGTTGTTTCAAGGCTGGCATCATCTGCGGTCCTAACATGTTAGTAATATGTTGGTAGCATGTTTCTAACATGATTTGCATGTTGTTGGCATGTTTTTAGCATTATTAAACTGTTAGAATGCTGCTAGAATGTTTGTAGAATGTTTTTAGCATAATTAGCATGTTGTTAGCATTTTTTAAACATAATTAGCTTGTTGTTAGCATGTTATTATCATGTCTCTAGCATGATTAGCATGTTACTACCATGTTTCTAACATAATTAGCTGTCACGTTAGCACAGAGGAGGTCTGGGTCCAAATGCAGGGAAGGTGTCTTTAATGAACATAAACAAATAAACAAACAAAACCAAAACCAAAGGTCAACACGGCACAACACGACACGATAAACAAGAGCAAGACTGGAGCAAGAGTTCAAGGGTAACAAATACAAACCAACAGGAAACAGAGGCAAGAAACAATGCAGACTCCTAAGAGTGGTGGGAGAATGAAGATTATAAAGACTGTGGTAATAGTGAACAGCTGTGGGAGAAACATGTGACATAATCAAGACAGGTGTACACAATCAGGGGAGTGAAAGTGCGGGAGGAAGTGAAACAGCGACATCGTGTGGAGAAGGGAAAAGCTGCAGCCCAGAGTCATGACATTAGCATGTTGGTTGCATTTTGTTAACATGATTAGCATGTTGTTATCAAAATTAGCACATTGCTAACATGTTTTAGTATGTTGCTAGCATGAGTTAGCATGTTGTCTATGATAGTCATTAAGTTTTGCTAGTGACAGACAACTTAAACACTCTTTAGATCTTATTTTTCAAAAGTTTTAACCCCCTCAATAAAACTCTGTGGGACTTTTCATAGTTTTGATCATCTGTTTAACAAAAATCATAAGTCAGATCAGTTAAAAAAGATATAGCAGCTAACTTCAGAACAGTCTGAAGGTCTGACCCAAGTTTGGTGGTTGTAGCTTTAAAGCTCTAGGAGGAGATAATGACTCAATTTTGGCTCAGAAGAAGAAGAAGAAGAAGAAAAAGAAGCTTAAATAGCGGATCAATAGACAACTTAATAAGAAATGTTTATTTAGCATGAAATCAGCCTAATAGAATGATTTCTGAAGGATGGAAGGATGTTATTTGGAAACCATGATACTTTTTTCAGGATTCTATGATGACTAGAAAGAAAAAAGAACAGAATTTATTTGACATATCATTTTTGTAACATTGTACATGTATCTCCCTTTACTTTTGATCAGTTTAATGCATACTAAATAAAAAAGTATTATTTATTTAAAAAAAAAATCATATTGTCTTATAATCACCAACCCTCAAAACTCCATTTTAAATTTTTCCAACATCTTTGATGTAAACTATTGAAACCCTAAAATCTTAAGACCCAATTGAACTCAGTGCTTTTGTTCAGCCTCCGTACAACCTCTCCCTCCACCCACAAGCTCAGCTGAGTGCTCTTTAGACTATGCCAGCACTGTCTGCTCTTTGCATCAATGCCTTTAATTAGACCCACTTTGTACGGTAGCGGCCGCTTGACCATAGCACAAGATTAACTCGGCCATTATTCATATTCAGATGGCTGATTACGGCAGAAATACTTTCACAAGTGCTCTATAAACTAACCACAAACTATATCTAACATGCAGATGTGTTCTGTCCCCATCCCATCGTCTCGCACGCAACACGTGACCCATCAAGTAACCAGCAGGTACCGTCGACTGCAGTTCGAAACTCATTCATCCTCCAGACTTCCCCCTTAATAACGTGTGACTGGGCATGGGGCTGCCGGCCAAGGGTAACAATGGCGGTGATTGTGCAGGCAGTGTGGGTTCTGTGCTTGGCGTTTATGTAACGTACCCGTCCAGAGAGGTTTTATATGAGCGGGGCACTCGGTGGCTTTGGGGAAAGATAGAAAGAGGTGAAATAAAGGCACAGACGCGGTGAACTCACACTCATTAGGATAGAAAAAGTCAACGAGGACATAAATTAGTTTAGACAATGGAGCAATTACAGTAGTTAAAGGGGTAGTTCAAAGAAAACAAAAAGAACATGTTGTCTTGATGTATGCATCCGTATGACTTTTTTGTCCATCAAAGGCAAAGTAGAACTTTAATAAAAGGTTAATGATAATCATTTATATTATTAATGTACAGTTGAAGTCAAAAGTTTACATACACCTTGCAGAACCCTTACTACACAATAACTGTATGCTATCTTTTCACACTGAGGACAACTGAGGGACTCATATGCAACTATTACAGAAGGTTTAAACACTTACTGATGCTCCGGGAAAGAAAACATGATGCATTACGACCAAGGCTGTGAAAGCTTTTTGAATTTGAAGATCAGGGTAACTTATTTTGTCTTTTGGGAAACATGTAAATATCTTCTTAAAATATGATATTTAAGCAAAATAAGAAAAAAAAATGTACATTCATTCTGTTCAAATGTTTTCACCCCTGTCGCTTAATGCATCATTTTCCTTTCTGAAGCATCGGTGAGCGTTTGAACCTTCTGTAATAGTTGCATATGAGTTTCTCAGTTGTCCTCAGTGTGAAAAGATGGATCTTAAAATCATACAATCATTGTTGGAAAGGGTTTAAATACAAAAAATGCTGAAAAACCAAAGAAGTACTGTTGCAGTACTGTTTGAGGATTTGGGGTCTGTACAATTTATTTCTGATGGAAATTATAAGGATAGTTCCCCTAAAAATGAAAATTGCCGTCATTTACTCGCCCTCACATTGCACCAAACCTGTATAAATGTCTTTCTTCTGTTGAACATAAAAGAAGATATGCTGAATAATATGGTTTACCAAACTAGCTCTTTAATACTTTTATTCAGCAAGGATGCATGAAATTTAATAAAAAAATGAAAGTAAAGACCTTTACATTGTTACAAAATATTTCAAAAAAAATTTACAGATAATGTACTCACCCCCTTGTCATCCAAGATGTTCAAGTCTTTCTTTCTTCAGTCGTAAAGAAAATATGTTTTTTGAGGAAAACATTTCAGGATTTCTCTCCATATAATGGACTTCAATGGTATTTAAAAAAAAGACAATTTATATACATTTTAACCTCAAATGCTTGTCTAGTCTAACTCTGTGTGTACTCTGTGTAGAAATTAAAAAGTATATAAATTGTACATTTTTTTAGAAAATAACCGATCGTTTCGCTAGATAAGACCCTTCTTCCTCAGCTGGGATCATTCAGAGCCCTTTGAAGCTGCATTTTGGAAGTTCAAACTCAGGGGCACCATAGAAGCCCATTATACGGAGAGAAATCCTGAAAAAAACATAAATTTCTTTACGACTGAAGAAAGAAAGACATGAAAATCTTGGATGACAAGGGGGTGAGTACATTATCTGTAAATTTTTGTTCTGAAAGTGAACTACTCCTTTAATAGTAAACTATTTTTGAATTTTTCGGATCATCAGCCATCAAAGCTCTGTAAATATTAGTCACAGACACTTTACTTCAAATTTTGACCAAGCTGATTATGTGAGTTGTTTACTTACTTTGTAAATAAGTCTTCCCATTTACGCCATTATTTTGTTCATTAAGACTGATTTGCGAATTCAGAATGTGCACAAACACAAGAGGCAGGATTTATCGCATTAACCAATCACAGCTGAACATAACCAGTCATATCCAATCATATCGTGACCTACGTGACTTTCCCCCATTCATTCTCACTTACACTCCACTAAACCCACTACACGCTTTTTTTAGGGGGTCTTTAAAAACTCAGTGGGCTCAGGGGAGGCGAGAAAGACGTGGACTCCCGCTTTAACTTTTGACTAGTTGTCGCTGTTAGACAATGTTACTTTAGGAAAACAAGACATTTTTAATATTGTTGTTGTTTTTGTACTAATTTATTTATTTATTTATGACCCCAACAGAGTCCAAAAGTCTGGGTTTTGTGAGTGTGGGTGTTGCTGATGGGACACTGTGGTAGGTGTGAGTCACTTTGGCATGGTGGCACTAGACTGAGTTAACAGTTGCGGTCAGTGTGTTAACCACTAAAGTCTAAAGTTGAATGTCTAATCTCAGAATGAACACTTCACAGCAGGCGCTGGATCGATTTTGTAACCATATTTTGCAGGACAGCGTTGATGCTTACATCCTTTTGAATCTGTTTACCCATCTGTTTCATGAGTCACTGAGCCGTATAGTATTCAAGAATGCAAGTGAATGAATTTGTAAGCAGTCGTAATAAGTTCAAGTCTTGCAAGTTTCGAGATTAAACAGCAACGACCGCAACTATTTTTAAACCAAGAAGTGGACTTTCGCATCTGACCCTAGCAGCCTCGCACATGTCCTTGTGTTTTAAGATGAAATTTTGCAAAACAAAGGCCGTGTTGTTTTAGCATTCAGGGTGCGTGTTGAAATGATCCCAGCCAGGTTTCTCTGTCCACATCAACCATTGTAAAAACATACCGCAGAATGAAAAACAGGCGGTCGGGTTTTACAAGGGAAATATAGTGGAATGTTTTATAACAGACAGACATGGGTTTCGAAAATGACGTTGACTGAATTTTGTTTTAAGATCTACAATTTCAAGATTGTTTCTGTCTGTAACGCGTATCTGAGCCGTCACACCCTTCTGGTAGGCGAGAAATTATATACGTTTGGTCTGTGTGGCCAGAGCTGTCACTTTAAGTTTCTCAGAGGACAAAAATGAATATTATGGTGAAATTTCTGCGTGCCATTTAGTGGTACGTACTGTTCTAAGTGCAGTGACCCTTCCAAAACCGCTTTTATGAAGCACAAACTGACCTTTTGGATCTGTTTAAGCCTTCTGTGCTTTATTACTGGCCTTTTGCTTTCCTGTTACTTCATATCCAGGAAACAAGGCCACAAGGCCTTTGATGGGACGCATACGCACATGTAAAAATGAAAGCAAAGAATTTAAGATTTGCTTTGTAATCATGAACTTCAGCTTCCATCAGATGTGAAATGCATCATTGCATTAATATTGTTCTGCAATTGGGGGAGAGGAAGAGGTTGTCTGTTCTCACAGGCTGTGGGTGGAGATGTGATCAGAGAGTGGTTTTTCCACAGTAGTGTCCAGAAGCGGCTGGGTGCTCTTTGTTCTTGACCTCCTGCGCAGCTGCGTGTCCTTCACAGCAGGTCTTATGAAGCAGTGTTCATGAGACTGTACTGACCAAGCACCAAGCACTCTGGGAAACAAGACAAAGTGTGGGACAGAGCAGAATAAGGGATGCACCACTTGCCCGAACAAATGAATGGGAGAAATTATAAGACTTGATATGGCAACTGTAGGACATGGCGGAATAATTTCAAGAAATTACTTGTGGAAGTTATGGAAATATCTTTTCTCAGGGCTGCAACATCACTTTTTATTTTATTTTATTTTTTGTTATTTCATTTAATATTTTATTTATTTTTTTATTTATTTCTGACACTTGGAAATCTTTGTTATCAAAACTATAAAAAAGTTACAAAATAAATATTAACTTAAAATACAAAAAGTTTAATTTCAGTCAGTTTTTTAAGGGAACATTCTCATTTTTGTTTAGTTTAGTTTAATTTGAAGTAAATAAACTAAAACTAAATGAACTAAAACTAATATATAAAACTAATGAGAACTATATAGGCATTTTTTAAATAGGAAAACCTATAAAAAAACAAAAGCACAATTAAATGACTAAAACCTTAACAAAATTAAAGTGAAAACGTAAAATATGCCAATAAAATCTCATTTAAAACTATCAATGGTACTTAAAAAACATGCACTCTAACATAAGATTTTTTAAGTTAAATTAAATTAAATTAAATTATTCATTAAATTTTTATTAAAGAAAAAACATTTATTTCTGACACGTAAAAATTATTGTTAACTAAAACTAAAATTACAAAAAAATGTTACTTGAAACTAAATAATATTATCTGAAATAAAATACAAAAAAGGTAAACAGTTTTTAATTGCAGCTAGTTTTCAAGGCAACATTCTCATTTTTGTTTAGTTAAACTTGAAGTGAATTACTAAAACTAAATAAACTGAAACAAATGAATAAATAAAATAAAAAAATAAAAAACAGACATAATGAAAAATGACTAAAAACACAACTAAATTACTAAAACTTTAACTAAATGAATGTGAAAATTAACTCTAACATCAGATTGAATTGAATTGAATTTTTAATTGTATTTTTAATTTAATTTAATTTAATTTAATTAAGTTAAGTTAAGTTAAGTTAAGTTAAGTTAAGTTAAATTAAATTAAATTAATTAAATTTTTATTAAAGAAAAAGCATTTATTTCTGACACAAAAATTATTAACTAAAACGAAAACTATAATTTTTTTTACTTGAAACAAAATAAATATTAACTACAATCAATACAAAAAAGTTAAACTTTTTTAAAATTTCAGCTCGTTTCCAAGGCAACATTCTCATTTTTGTTTAGTTTTACTTGAAGTAAATTACTAAAATAAACAAACAAAATTAAAAAAAAAAAAATATATAAAAATTATATAGACCCCACAGCTAAATTACTGAAACTTTAACTAAAATTAATGTAAAAACGGAAAATATGGCAAAACAAATCTAATTCAAAATATTAATAAAAACTATTAAATCATGAATGGTACTAAAATATCATTAACTAAAATCACAGATTTGATTTTATTATATTTAAATTACAGCCATTTACTGTAATTTATCGGGTTTCCATTTTACAGTTGTGCTGTAAATTTAACAGTAAAGTACTGGCAGCAATGGTTCCAGTGCTTTACCGTAATTTTACAGTTTCAGTACAAGCTTTCTGTTTAATGTAATTTAATTTAATTTAATAATTTTTTTATTAAAGAAAAAAAACTTTTATTTCTCACACAGAAATTATTGTTAGCTAAAACTAAAATGTGTTAATTGAAACAAAACAAACATTAACTGAAATAAAATACAAACTATTTAAACATTTAGTTTTTAATTTCAGCTAGTTTCCAAGACAATGTTCTCTTTTTTGTTTAATTTAACTTGAAGTAAATAAAACTAAATGACCTAAAACTAATAAATAAAAATAATAAAAACTATATAGACATGTTTAAAAAACTAAATTAATTAAAAACAGAAAACATGTCAAAAATTAAATAAAATAACTTTAACTCTATCACCACATTTGTTAGTTTAGTTTAGTTTCTTTTGATATAGAAAACATTGAAGTAAAAAGTATATTTTGTTTCTGGCACATAATGTTTTTTTGCTCTGTTTTCCACTCTCAGGGCTCCAACATCACAGACAGCTGTACGGAGATGCTCATGCAGGGAGTTCTGCTGAAGATCTCTGCGGGGAACATCCAGGAACGCATTTTCTTCCTCTTTGACAACTTGCTGGTGTACTGTAAGAAGAAGAACAGGTGAGCTTTCACTTTCACCTGTCAAATCTTTCAGCTGCCAGCTGTGTTGGTTTTTAATGAGATAACAGAGAAGCTTAAAGCAACGGTTCTGTGCTGCGCTCTCATACAGGCGTTTGAAAAACAGTAAGACGGCCACTGAGGGTCCTCGTTACCTCTTCCGAGGCCGAATCAACACAGAGGTCATGGAGGTGGAGAATGTGGACGACGGGACAGGTGAGTGTTGTTTACTCACCCTCATGTCATTACAGATCCAAATCCATACCAGTGGTATTTTAGTATCATTGAGATACTATTGTGGTTTGTTTATGTTATTTTGAAATAGTTTTATTTTTATGTTTTCTGATTTTTATTTTAATTGTAGTTAAATGTTGTAGTAATTAAGTTTTTATTAGGTTTTTGTTTTAGGTATTTTAGTACAAGTTAAACTACGTGAAAATAATACTTGTTGGCTTCTATTCTATTCTATTCTATTCTATTCTATTCTATTCTATTCTATTCTATTCTATTCTATTCTATTCTATTCTATTCTATTCTATTATTGACACTGTGATTACCAAAACTAATGTTTAATTAACATAAAGAAACGTATTCTTTATAGAATAATATATATGAAATACAAGAAGAAACAAAAAAAGTGAAACAAAAAAATATCACACACACACATATATATGTAGTTACTTAAATAATAAAATCCGAAATAAATCAAATAATTTAAAATATTAAATAAATAAAATCACACACACACACACACACACACACACACATATATATATATATATATATATATATATAAAACACACATATAGTTAGTTTAAAAAAATAAATAAATTATGAAATAAAACACACACACACACACACACACACACACATAAATAACATAAATAAAATAAATAAATAAATAACATAATACACACAAACACACACACACACACACACACACACACACACACACACACACACACACACACACACACACACACACACACACACACACACACACACACACACACACAACACACACATAGTTGCTTAAAATATAATGTGAAATAAAAAAATACACACATCAAAGATTTTTATTTTATTTTGTTAAAATACTTGTTTATTATTTCTGACACAAATTATTGTTCACTAAAACTACATACAAATAAATATTAACTGAAATAAAATACAAAAAAGTCAACTTCATATATATATAGTTACTATAAAAATAATAATACACACACACACACACACACACACACACACACACACACACACACACACACAGTTATTTTAAAAACTTAAATCTGAAATAAATAAAATTATTTATACACACACATGTAGTTTCTTAAAAAATGAAATAAATAAAATAATACACACACTCACAAACACACACATAGTTACTTAAAAAAATAAATGTGAAATAAAAAAATACACACACATACACACTCAAAGATCAAAGATTTTATTTTATTTTATTAAATTATACACACACACACACACACACACACACACACACACACACACACACACACACACACACACACATATATATATAGTTACTTTAAAAATAATATATGAAAAATATTTTATTTTATTAATTTTTAGATTGTGTTTTCATTTAAAGTGTATACACACACACACACACACACACACACACACACACACACACACACACACACACACACACACACACACACACACATATATATATATATATATATATATATATATATATATAATTTCAGATTCACTTTTTTAGTTAAAGTAACTAATTTCTTTCTGTTTTAGTAACAAATACCCCTGATCCATATTACTTTTTTTCTTTTCTGTAAAACACAAAAAGATTTTATCAGAATGTCTTTTCCGTATAATGAAAGTAATCAGGTACTATGGCTATGAAGCTCTGAAAGTGACAAAATACTACCATAAAAGTACTTATTATAAGTCATGTGACAGCAAACATAATTAGCTTTAATTGAAATCCATCCGTAACCAAATAATCTTTGCACCCTCAGAGGGAAAACTATAATAAACTCCACAGCTCTATAGCACTTTATAGTTTGAAAGCGTGTGGGGTAAGCATTTAACTACTTTAACAGCTAAAGGTTAGAAAAATGGCATTTTCTGGGCAGGATGACAAGTGCTTGGAGCCCTGTGACTGGATGAACTCTTGAGCGGAGTGTGTTTTGGCGATGGAGAGGCTCTGATTATCAGTTATATTTGTAGAAGCAATCATTTGCTCCCTGGCGGACCTAATATCTGGCTGCTCTGGAGATGAACGGGTTTCAGTCCATGGAATCTAAACAAAGCCAACACCGCCGCATTTGCTTGTGGGTGTTTTCCCATTCTCCCCAATGGCTCCGTGTAAAATCCAGACATAGACTATTATTTGCGTGTAAT
>NC_133384.1:19142419-19160647 GCF_049309525.1 Garra rufa
AAAAAGTTACATTAAAATTAAAACTTGTAACAATAAATTGACACATTGATTCACAAAATTAATGTAGAATCAGTAATAAATATATATTATATATATATATATATATATATATATATATATATATATATTTCTATATATATATATATATTTCTATATATATATATATATATTCCAATTTAATTGTAATTGTGCAATTTTTGTTGTTAAATTTTTATTAAATATTATTATTGTTATTATTACTATTATGTGTTTTTGTTTATTTGTTAGTAGTTGTTTATTTTGTAATTATATTATATAAACATGTATATATGTAGAATATATATATAATATATATATATATATATATATATATATATATATATATATATATATATATATATATAGAGAGAGAGAGAGAGAGAGAGAGAGAGAGAGAGATTATACTATATTATATAAATAGATAAAACAAACTAAATATAACCACAAATTAAAAATTGTAACAATAAATATATTGACACATTAAATCCCGAAATTAATGTAGAATCAATATAAAGAATTATATATATATATATATGAAATAATTAATATCTATATAATAGCAATATAATACATTTTTAAAAGAATATATTTTATTGTATTTTATTTATCTATATATCTATAGTAGATTAACCGAATTTAAATTTTATAATATTTTATAAATATATATACGATAAATATACAATATATATTATTTTTTTTTATATATATATTTTATATTTACTTTTTCTTTATATATATATATATATATATATATATATATATATATATATATATATATATATATATATATATATTAGAGGTGGGCATAGATTAATTTTTTTAATCTAGATTAATCTAGATTAAATCTTGGAATTAATCTAGATTAATCTAGATTAAAATGGCTAATTTGAATTCTGCTGAAGGCATTCAGAATATGTGTGCTACCCAAATAATGACTAAAAGTAAGTCTTCGAGAACGGGCCAGGTGGCGCATTAGATCAGGCGCTCATCTCCTGTTTCCAAAATGCATCACAAACTGCTTGACAATTGCATTTACAACATAATTACCTATACAAACTTGTGTAACCAAGTACTTCTGCGCAAAAGGCTGCACGACGTGCGCGTGCTGCACAGACGCGCACCGGCATGGATATCTGCGTGCATAGTCTTGGGTTAAACTGCGTTGCTTTTAGAAGCGTCAATTCAGTTGTTGCATATAGTTTAATGTATTTATTTCGGGATTATCAAAGTAAATTATAACTCACGTGCCCCAGTAAAAAGGGTCTAGCAACGCACCTGCCCTGAAGCGGCTTCATAACTGCATCATTGTCAGCACGTCTCATTTGATGTGGTAATTTCACAGAAGTTGAAGACTCGTTCTCGCCCCCTACAGTGCAATTCGACTAGGTATACGTCATCCGCGCTAAAATATCAAGGTGAAAGTCATCATAGCTTGCGTAGTTTAGACCCAGCTCCCAACCCAACTTTGAGAATAGATTAACGGCGATATTTTTTTTATCGCCCGATAAGAGTCTCACGTTAACGCAGCACGTTAACGCCGATAACGGCCCACCACTAATATATATATATATATATATTAAAGAAAAAGAAATATACATTTACAATAAGGTTCCATTTGTTAACATTATTTAACTACATTAGTTAACATAAACTGAAATATACACATATATACAGTAGACACACATGTACAGTACACACACTGTGCTAAACATACAACACACAAACACATACAATCTGTGCAATTCAGTGTTTACACAGTCCAATCTCTCTCTTATTTGCTTTTCCAGCATTGAGACTGGGCATGGAACAGGACACCTGGGTGATGATATCTGAGAAAGGCGAGAAGCTTTATAACCTCATGAGTAAACATGGCCACCTCATTAAAGACCGCAAGCGCAAACTCACCACCTTCCCCAAGTGCTTCCTTGGAAGGTAAGTCAGCGAGAGCCATCAGTGCTCTCCGTCTGTGCGGTTAATGGCTGTGATAGACTCCAGGAGAGATTATGCTAGGGATCACGACCTGTAGTATCATGGGAGTGCGAGTGACACGCTGAGAATGAGAGTGTGTAGCTGTAGAAGTGACTGTATTGACCGGAGCACATAACAGTTCATGAACATCATACTGTAAATAACTGAGCAGTGCAGTATAATGGAGTTAGGGATGGACAGCTTTCGGGTGAACGGATCTCAGGCTACTGTACATGATGAATGGATCTCAAACACTTTTATTATCCGTTCTTTTCTGTAGAGTCCATCCGTCTTTTGTTTTTTATTTTTTTGACATATGTGTGTTGAAGAATAGCTTCTAGGTCCTTTTTTGGTTGGGAATCTTCTTTTAAAGCATTGGTTGAATGTTTTCAACAGTGTAAATCTGGTCTGTTTTAAATAGTACCTAATGTTCCCTGCACCACCCAGTTTGTTTTTAAACTGTTCAAAAACACCATAGAGGTAACTACCATAGTTATGAGCAGTCCCAGGTGACATCTGTAGACTGTTTTAATTTATCTGGATTGATTTTGGAAAAAATATAAGTTGTTAATTGAAAATTGTTACATTTTAGGTGTAGCATTTCTAACGCCATGGCAAAAGTTTGAGCAATGCATGCTAACTGTTCTGTCTTTGGCAGCACAGACGAGCACAGAACACTATTTAGAGTCCCAGCCTCAGAGGAGACGAGAGAGCAGTGGGTTTATTGATTTATTTACTGTATATCATGCTGCTGCCATATAGATCTAATATAAACATGTGATTTTTTTCCCAGCTGTTTACCTTCACAGACATAACTGACTGTTTTTGTATCTCATTCGTGTTTTTAACATAAGCTTATGTGTATTTGACAGTGTAAGCGCAATAAGACACAAAAGAGAACTTAGTTTAGTACTCACATGCTGTGTGACAGCCGCTTTCTGTGCGCTCAGAAAACCCTATATCAGAAGTTTAAACTAATATAACTTTAAAACGCATGATTTCAGTGTAATAGACATGATAATCAAAACCAAACATATCTGATGTATGAGCTGTAAAGGCACAGTCGTATTCTGGAAAAGGGGGCGGGGAGTAGCAGCTCAACTCAAAATTGCTGTTTTTAAAAAATGATATAATAAATGATCTGTGGGATATTTTGAGCTGAAACTTTACAGACACATTCTGGGGACATCTGAGCCTTTATTTACATCTTGTAAAAGGGGGCATAATAGGTCTTCTTTAAAGGGAGCTGAGAGTGTTAGAGTTTTACAGTGTTATTGGTAGCTGACAAATTCAAATTCAAATTCAAATTAGTCGTATTATTTAAAAAACAGAAATGTAAAAGGTTCTGTCACCACAAAAAACACTGATATTGTGACATATTATTAAAATTTTAAATAGCGCTTTTATATTTTTATATATAAAAAATCAGCAGCTATTACTCTAGTCTTCAGTGTCACATAATCCTCAGAAATTATTCTAATATGCTGATTTGGTGCTCAGGAATTAAAATGTTGAAAACAGTTGTGCTGCTTAATAGTTTTGTGGAAAATGTGATGTATATATACAGTATGTCACAAAAGTGAGTACACTTCTCACATTTTAGCAACCATTTTAGTATATCTTCTCAAGGGACAATACTATAGAAATGAAACTTGGATGTATTTTAGAGTAGTCAATGTGCAGCTTGAATAGCAGTATAGATTTATTGTCCCCCGAAAATTACTCAACATACAGGCATTATTGTCAAAATAGCTGGCTGGACGTTAGACACATGGTGCTTCTCCACCTTATGCTTAAGGATGCCCCACAGGTGCTTAATAGGGTTCAGGTCTAGAGACATACTTGGCCACCCCATTACCTTCACCTTCAGCTTCCTCAGCAAGGCAGTTGTCATCTTGGTGGTGTGTTTGGGGTCGTTATCATGTTGGAAAACTGCCGTTCTGCCTAGTTTCTGCAGAGAAGGCATCATGTTCTGCTTCAAAATGTACAGTACATTATGAAATCCATGTTTCCCTCAATGAACTGCAGCTTCCCAGTACCAGCAGCACTCATGCAGCCCCAGACCATGATGCTACCACCACC
The DNA here is from genome assembly GCF_049309525.1 of Garra rufa. NCBI lineage: Eukaryota > Metazoa > Chordata > Actinopteri > Cypriniformes > Cyprinidae > Garra > Garra rufa. The sequence goes on from NC_133384.1 coordinate 19,146,488, forward strand.
ATGCTTGACTGTAGGCAAGACACAATTTCCTTGGTACTCCGTACCAGAGCATCGCCACACATGCTGGACACCATCTGAGCCAAATAAGTTTATTTTATAGTCTCATCAGACCACAGGACATGGTTCCAGTAATCCATGCTCTTGTTGTCTTCAGCAAACTGTTTGCGGGCTTTCTTGAGCCAGCTTCAGATAAGGCTTGCTTCTGATCTGAGCATTGACAAGCTGACCTTCTACTTCTGCAAATAGGACATGTGGCTTTGCATGGTTAAACAACATATTGTCACTTAGGGTGTACTCACTTTTGTTGCCAGCTATTTTGACAATAATGGCTGTATGTAAGTTATTTTCAGAGGAAAGTAAATAGAAAAATGTGCGCTATTCAAATTTCTGTACGGAGTGTGGAAGCTGAACAGTAGAGCAGGTATTAACAGGTATTAAAACAAATAAATATGCAAATAAGAATGTAAACCTAGGGTTCTCATCCTGAAGCCTTAAAACCTGAGCATTACTTAGGATTAAGAACTAAACCAGGGAAATGTGAAACAAAATAACCCAGGATTATGTTAAACTAGGATTTAGAATATAACATGGTTTTTTTCAACGACCTAGTAACCACAGTGTAGTTTTCTGCATGAGTTATTGTTGTTTTAGTAAGGTTTATCTGATAGAAATATTGACGCCTAGCTTTGAAGATGTAAGTGTGAACATCTGCAGTCTGCATTACGTTTCAGTACGCAGACCAGAAAATATAAAGGCGATTGTTCCAAGATGTGTTGGATTTTTCCCGCTCTGATCTGTTTTTGTTTTAAGTGTGGTTGGGAAATCCTTAGGCTGAACTTAGATTAACTCAGCTCGACTGGGAATCCAGAAGTCTCCGCAGCTGGCATTCATAATTTAAACCCTTTGAGTTGTCAATACGACAACCTCACCGTTTGCTAAAATAAGATACTCGAAACGCTGTGACACTCAACCGCCAACAAGACTTTCACTCTTTATAATGTCATATTTGGTCGGGATTTGTCTGTTCAAAGGAGATGATAATAAAAAAAACCTCCTCAAAGAGCAACTGCTTATAGTTGTGGCCAGATTATACTGAAAATGGATTTAGAGGCACAACTCCCCCCTCCCCAGCGTTTCCAGACATCACACAGACAGCGAGGTCTAGAGCGGGAATGGATTCATTAAGGATAGAGATCACAGACAGCAAGATAATGTTCATGAGTGGGTGGTTTGTGCGTCTCAAAAGCAAGAAACATATGACAGCAGAACCTGTGAAAATATATCTCTGTCTGAGTGAGCGTGCTGAAACACTGTGGCGATCTGGCCACCGGCTTGTGTTACTATTTTAACATGTGATTCACAGCCAGTAATATTTTTGATCAATCTCATATCTGTTTGCCTCATGTATCTCTAGGGCCCTATGGTTTTCCTGTTGCGGAAAATGCTGACAAAATCGCGGAATCCAGTCATAAAAATGGAATTTACTGTTTAATGTGGAATGTCTCAGACTTTTACAGTTTCTTTTGAGAAAAACGATCATAATTTCATATACAAATAGAAGCAAAATAAAAGTTCGGTTTAACTTGAAGAAATTGTAACATAAATGTATTACTTAATGTAATGAGAAGACTACTACTAATACAATTATTATTACAAACATTATTTTATAAGGAATATTTACCAAAATTTACCAGAAAATTTTAAATACACAACACAGTATTTCTGAGGAAAAAAAAATGATTGATTATTACAATTTAATGAAACTATTAAAATGGAATCTAGAAAAATAATGGAAAACACAGAATTTGTTAAAAAAATAAAACACATTTCGTAAGGTAATAAATTGCTATTAAATTGTGTAAGTTTCATGATTTCAATTAATTAGACAGGCTTTTTGATTAATATGTTTTTATTTAACCAAAGTATGGAAAAATTACAATGAAAAAAAAAAAAACGGAATTTGGGAATTAAAAAAAAAATGCAATTAGCAATTATGCAATTAAAAATTCATAGGGCCCTATATCTCTATGCCTCCAATATTTTATTATAATTTTACTCTGGTCTACTTTCATGTAGTTTTAAGTTTGACACTTGCAATAAGTGTCTCTCTCTTTGCTTTATGTGCTAAATTAGCATGTTAAACTCTTGAGTATTGAATTTGCAGCAAATGTTAGCTCTTAATTAACAGCCAGACCTAATAAAAATGCTTGGTTTACGGATATAATGCACAATATTTAGTTAAACCTCATTTTTTTAGAACAAGCTGCTGGCAGTTGGTTTTATCCAAAGGAATTTACAGTGCATTCACATTTATTAGTATATGTGTTCTGGGCATTCGTGATTGATTGATTGATTTATTGATTAATGGATTGATTTCAGTATTAGTCAGTACTGGATATTTATCAGCTGGTGTTTAAATACACAGTTGAGGCCAAAAGTTTACATACACCTTGCAGAATCTGCAAAATGTTAATTATTTCAACAAAATATAAGGGATTATACAAAATGCATGTTATTTTTTATTTAGTACTGACCTGAATAAAACATTTCACATAGATGTTTACATTAGTCCACAAGAGAAAATAATAGTTAAATTAATAAAAATGACCCCGTTCAAAAGTTTACATACACTTGATTTTTAATACTGTGTTGTTACCTGAATGATCCTCAGCTGCGTTTTTTTTTTTTGTTTAGTGATAGTTGTTTGTGAGTCCCTTGTTTGTCCTTGTTTGTCTTCAGAAAAGTTCTTCAGGTCCCACAAATTGTTTGGTTTTTCAGCATAACAGTATGATTTTGAGATCCATCTTTTTACACTGAGGACAACTGAGGGACTCATATGCAACTATTACAGAAGGTTTAAACACTCACTCATGCTCCACAAGGAAAAACGATGCATTAAGAGCCGGGGGTGAAAACTTTTGAACAGAATAAAGATGTGTACATTTTTCTTATTTTGCCTAAATGTCATGTTGTTTTTCATTTAGTACTGCCTTTAAGAAGCTACAGAAGATATTTAAATGTTTCCAAGAAGACAAAATAAGCTAAATTTACCCCTGATCTTTAAATTCCAAAAGTTTTCCAGCTCTCAATGCATTGTTTTCTTCTGAAGCAGTGTTTGAACCTTATGTATTAGTTGCATATGAGTCCCTCGGTTGTCCTCAGTGTAAAAAGATGGATTTTTTTCTTTGATAAAATGGTATAGACTATCAAATTTAAATTCCTTTTATCAGCCATAATATAACAAAAGTTACATGTGGCACTTGAGCTACTGGAACATCTGTGTTTCTTTGTGATCTGAAAGAATTCATTTCAGTAATGTACAGTTCAGTTGTGCAGAAACACAGGTAACAACTTGAAAGCAATTACTAAAGTGACAGCAGACTGACAAACCCAGCATTATTTCCTGTCTTTTCACTCTTTCTCTTTCAATCATTGTATCTAATTCCGTCACAGAGACTGCGCTGATGTTATGTTTTACATTTGTACATTCTGTCTCGTTCAATCACTGTCATCATCTTCTTCTCTTCATATCCATCATTCATTCAGTCAGTCAGCGAAAATGCCCTTAAATCAAACTTAAATGTTTATAATTCATGAATGCTTTGGAATACAGACCTCATTTTTAGAGAAATTGTATCATCTAAAACCTCAGAGGTCTGCTGGAGTCTGAGATGTTTCTCATGGTGGATCACCATCGGGTTCTATAAACTCTGGGAAGAGCCGCAGGATTACACTGGTGGAGCTTGGCATGTTCGTTTTGGTTTTGCGGAGAGGTGGATGGGAAAGAGAGCCGGGGAGGGAGTGGTGGGAGTAGAATCAGATATCCTCCTCTGAGACAGTGGCTTTGCCCAGCAAAATTATTAAATTATACAGGACAGTCAGTTTAGCTTTATCGGGAGAAAAAGACAGCAACTTAGGAAACCAGAGAAAGATTGAAAAAAGAGTAGGAGAGAAATTGAAAAGGAGTACAGGGTTTTTTTAAGGGTTGAATTCTAATCTCTGCATTGTTAAGGGGATAAAGAGATGGATGGATAGACAAATGAAAAGATAAAGAAAGAAAGGAAAAGTGACCATACTCAAACTTCACCTCACTGCACAAGAAGACTATTAATTATTGAGCTTGTCTCTGTGGTGTGATCACTCAGATTTAATGGATTTTGTTGACAGTCATTCATATAATTTATAGGTCCCTCTTTGTTTGTCCTCACATTATTTATATGTCCTCCATCTCTCTTTTCTTAGTGAGTTTGTGTCATGGCTGATGGAGATCGGAGAGACCAATAACCCTGAGGAAGGGGTTCATTTGGGCCAGGCGCTCCTGGAAAACGGCATCATCCACCACGGTTAGTTCCCTTTTCTTATGACAGCCACTGAATTAAAAATAAAATAAGGCAACTGCGACTTTTTTGTTTCACATTTCTGTCTTTTTTTTTTCAGAATTGCGTGATACAAACTCCTAATTCTGATTTTTTTTCCCCAGAATTAAGTGATACAAACTAATATTTATGAGTTATAGTCAGAATTGCGAGATATAAACTCGCAATTCCGAGAAATAAAGTCGAAATTATGAAAAATAAAGTTAAAATTGCGAGAAATAAATCAAAATTGTGAGATGTGCAATTTATATCTCAGAATTCTTTTTTTTCCCCAGAATTGCTTGATACAAACTCACAATTGACAGTTTTCTCAGAATTGCAATTATTTCTCACAATTATTTTTTTCTCCGAATGTAAGATACAAACTTGCAATTCTGAGAAATAAAGTCACAATTTTGGAGTCAGAATTATAAACTCCCAATTTAGACTCTTTTTTCTCAGAATTGCAAGTTTATGTCACAATTTTAACTTTTTGCTTGATACAAACTCGCAATTGATAGTTTTCCCATAATTACAATTTATATCTCTCAATTCTTTTTTTGTCAGATACAAACTCATAATTCTAAGAAATAAAGTCACAATTCTGGGAAATAAAGTCAGAATTGTGCGATATAAACTCCAAATTCGTACCTTTTTTTCTCAGCAATTGCGGGTTATAAAGTCAGAATTGAAATTTAAAGTTGCAAAACTGAACTTTTTTCTCAGAATTACATGATATAAACTCGCAATTGCATGTTATAAAGCCAGATTCGCAAGAAATAAAATTGCAATTCTGAGAAATAAACTCTCAGTTCTGACTTTTTTTTCTCAGAATTGCAACTCTCTCTCAATTTTGACGTTTTATTCAGAATTGCTTGATACAAACTCGTAATTGTGAGTTATAAAGTCAGAATTGTGATATAAACTCGCAATTGTGAGAAATAAAGTTGCAATTCTGAGAAATAAAGTCAAAATTGCGAGATATAAACTCCCAGTTCTGACTTTTTTCCCAGAAGTGCTTGATACAAACTCGCAAATGTGAGTTATAAAGTCAGAATTGTAAGATATAAACTCGCACTTCTGAGAAATAAAGTCGCAATTCTAAGAAATAAAGTCAGAATTGTGAGATATAAACTCACAATCGTGACTTTTTTCTCAGAATTGGGAGTTTATATAATGCAATACACGCAACTGCAAGTTATTCAGATATAAACTCACAATTCAGATTCTTTTTTTCTGTGCAACACAACAGAAGAATGTTGGTAACCAAACATTTTTTGGTCCCTTTGACTTCTATTGTATTTTATTTATTTAATTTTTGTCCATATGGAAGTCAAAAGCATTTGTTTAACAATAATATGCAAAATATATTCATATGTATTCCCCAGAAAAATAAAGTCATAGGTTTGCATGGCATGAGGGGAACTAAGTGATGACAGAATTTTCATTTTAGCAGGAATTATCTGTTTAATGCAAATGGCTGATTAGACAAATAGCCCTCTTAATATTTCTAGAGACCTGACATCATTGTTCTCAGGCCCTGAGGAATTCTGGGAGTGTCCAAGAACAGATGGCTTTTTATAAACTTGTTTATGCGTATATAAACTGTTACAAATATTCATCCCTTCACACCCTCCTATTTATTTAATACTAAGGGAAATGGCTGGTCTTCTGTCTGCTTGTTCTTTTGTCATTTGTTTGGGCAGTGGGGTCCAGTTCTGCTTAATACATGCTCACCGTATGGACTGGCTGACTGGCTTTGAGCCAGGACTTCATGCTAAATCACTTTTCACTTCACCGCTTCCTAACAGGGAGAAATAAATTTGAGCATTAGGGCCCTCTGTCTGCTTGTTCGCATTTACAGCTTTGGTGAGAAAGATCTTTGAGACTTCGCTGAGTGTTCGCTGAGGAGGATGAATTCATTTGGCAGAAACAGCAGGATTACTTTTCATAAGCATGTTAGTGTTACTTGCGTTTGTGCTTACATGGAGAAGAAAGCCTCTAAATTCCATTGAGAGATTCTGATGGTCCTTAAAAGTTTTTGTAGCCTTTTGTGTCATTGTAAAACTTTCCAGTCCCAACAAAGATATTCAGTCAGCCTCAGTGTATAGGATTTCTGTTGCCATGCACATGTAAAATTAATCCGAATGGAGTGTAAGCCATGTGTTTTAAATCTTTGCATTACAGTGTTAATATAATTCTGACTTTTGTCTTGCAATTGCAAGTTTGTGTCTCACAATTTTTGCATTTTTCTCAGAATTTTGTTATTAAAACCTTTTTTTTCCTCTGAATTATAAAATATATACTCACAATTGTGAGTTATAAAGTTAGAATTGTGAGATATGAAGTTTCAGTTTTGACTTTTTTTCAGAATTGAGTGATATAAACTCGCAACTATGAGAAAAAACTTGAGATGTAAAGTCACATGCTAATGCGAGTTATTAAGTCAGAATTGTGTGATATAAACTCTCAATTCTGAGAACATATTCTCAGTCTTTTTTCCTCCTAAAAATTGGACTTTATAACTTGGAATTGTGAGTTTATATCTCACAGTTCTGAGGAAAAAAAGCTGAATTGCGAGAAAGAAATGTGTATCTCGATATAGAGTTTATATCCCACTATTCTGACTTCATAGCTTGCAATTGTGAGTTTATAAAAAAAAAAAAAAAATTCTGAATTCTGAGTTTATATCTCAGAAAGAAAGTCAGAATTGTGAGAAAAAAGGCAGAATTGCAAGAAAAAAGGCAGAATTAGAAGATATAAACTCAGAATTGCGAGGAAAAAAGTATGAATTGTAAAAATATTTTGCTATTCTGACTTTATATCGCACAATTGTAAGTTTATATCATGCATTAAGAAAACATCAGAATTGCAAGATATAAACTCAGAATTGCGAGAAAAAAGTCACAATTGCAATATGCAATCTTGCAATTGCAAGAAAAAAATTTATATGCAAGTTTATAAGTCAGAATTGTGAGGAAAAAAGTCAAAACTGTGATAAAAAAAGTCAGAATTGCAAGAAAAAGTCAGTATTGCTAGACAAAAATTGCAAGATAAAAGTCAGAGGTGCAAGAAAAAAAAATCTGAATTGCGTAAATAGTCAAAATTGGAAAGTATAAACTCAGAATTGCAAGACAAACTCGGAATTGCAAGAAAAAAGTATGAATTGTAAAAATATTTTGCTATTCTGACTTTATATCGCACAATTGTAAGTTTATATCATACATTAAGAAAACATCAGAATTGCAAGATATAAACTCAGAATTGCGAGAAAAAAGTCACAATTGCAATATGCAATATTGCATTTGCAAGGAAAAAATTCATATGCAAGTTTATAAGTCAGAATTGTGAGGAAAAAAGTCAAAACTGTGATAAAAAAAGTCAGAATTGCAAGAAAAAGTCAGTATTGCTAGACAAAAATTGCAAGATAAAAGTCAGAGTTGCAAGAAAAAAAGTCAGAATTGCGAGAAAAAAAGTCAGAATTGCTAGAAAAAAATGGCAAGATATAAAATCGGAATTGCAAAAAAAAGTCAGAGTTGCGAGAAAAAGACAGAATTGCAAGATATAAACTCAGAATTGCAAGAAAAAAGTCAGAATTGCAATACGCACTCTCACATTTGTAATTAGAAAAAAAATCTTGCAATTGCGAGAAAAAGTCAGAATTATGAGTCAAAGTCAGAATTGTGAGAAAAAAAAAGTCAGAATTGCAAGAAAAAATGGCAAGATATAGAATCGGAATTGCAAGAAAAAAGTCAGAGTTGCGAGAAAAAGTCAGAATTGCAAGATATAAACTCGGAATTGCATGAAAAAAAAGTCAGAATTGCGAGAAAAAAAGCCAGAATTGCGAGAAAAAAAGTCAGAATTGCTAGAAAAAAATGGCAAGATATAAAGTTGGAATTGCAAGAAAAAAGTCAGAGTTGCGAGAAAAAGACAGAATTGCAAGATATAAACTTGGAATTGCGAAAAAAAAATGCAGAATTGGAGAAAAAAAGTCAGAACTGCAAGAAAATTGCGAGACAAACTCTCATTGTGAGTATAAACTCAAACTCAGTAGAGTTTATATCATGCATTTCTGAGAAAAAAAGTCTTTCTATTGTTCACAAAACTTTTATCTATTATGTGATTATTTTGTGAGACTGCTTGTGAATGAACTTTATTAGTATTATTGCTTTTATAGTTGGTAATATTTTGATTTATTGATGGAGTTTTTCCAGTTTAATCGTTTTTGAAAGAATTTATTTGGTCAAAAATAAGTGTTCCCTTCCGGGAACTCGAGCCGCGTCTTGAACGCTATGGGGAACGCCATTGGCGGGCCGCACTCTGAACTATGTCTAACAACCAATGAAATGACGGGAGTGACGTCACAGGCGCGGTGACGTCATCGACCGGGAAGTATAAAGCGCGTGCGTTTGAAGCCGACGGCAGCTTTTGTCATTCAGCGAGAGCGCTCTGTGTCTGTGTCTGTCCCGGTCATACTGCTGTTTTTTCGTGCCAGTTTGCACAGCTTTTATTTGAGTAGTATGACCACTTAAATGCAACCAAAAAGGGGGAAAGAACGTTTAGAATTAAGGCGGTTCAAGCAGCCAAATAGATAGTGAAACACAGTCTGTGTAGCCTGCTTGAGTGTAGAGCACACACAGTCAGCCCTCGAAAAGGCTGACTGTCCACAGTGTGAGCGTAAAATTCTCCACTGCGGGTGCTCCACGGAAGGCTCTCTTCGAGGAGGGAGCCTTCGCCAGCGTTTCTCGCGGGTCTGGCCCCGCTTCCGCCGAGGCGGAGCGGTAGCTGCACTCGTTGGGATCGCGGCTCGATCTATTAGAGGGACGGGAGACGGGTGTTTAAAAATACCCTATCTCCTCTCCTATCTGGTGGATCGGTAAACCTCCTTCTGGATAAGGGAGCACGCAATGCGGTTACTTCCCTCCAGGAAAGGTTTTCAACGCTTTCCATATCTTCCTCCGAGGAGGTTGATGTGAAGTATGTTGCCAAAAGTATTCAACCGCCCCCCCTGATCGCCTCAGTATGATGAGCTGGTGGTTGTGCTGACTGTGCATTAGCTAAATAAGCAAATATGAGCCGCAGAAAAGCAAATGTTCTGCTTCCTGCGGACTAAGTCAGCACTTCCAAACGGAGCTTTCTGTCCTTCCCGATCTACATTAAGTTTTTTAGATCTAGGAAAAACTAGAAAGTAAATGATGATGCCGCGGGTTGGACAGACGCTATCAGCTATCTGTCGCCCAGTCTGGCATCATCCTTGAAAGCTCCGTCTTTGCTCTTCAGGCCGCCTAATAAAACTTCAGGCTTGATGAGCAAATGAACACGTGTCGGGGTTCCTGACGGGAAAAATTAAACCCCAGCCGTGTACCAGCTCCCCACATTAGAGGCGCAGAAACAGAGCGTTGCCGCCCGCGTTCCTCCGGCTATGCCTAGAGGACCCGGAAAGCAACGCTCTAAGTCGGGGGCTTCCAAGAAAAAGAAGAGGCTCGACCTGAGGGTCGTCCTCCAACCCAGGAAGTCCTCGGCTAAACGGCCCTGACAGTTGTGTTCAGGGCCGTTGAGGGCAGCCCCGCTCGAGGGGGTTTGCACCGTACCCTTAGGTGCGGGTTTCAACCCCCTCGGGGCCCTCAGGAGATTTGTCAGCTAACCCTGCCAGTGTTACAGGGCGCGGCGATCTCCCGCGAACATCCTTTATCTGTCCCGCCCGGAAACGTAGCGGCCCTGGAGAGTTCGCAGCCCCCGCGGGGGACCTCCGAGGAGCTAGTTCAGGAGCTTCCTGCCAGCTTGCTGTTACAGGTCTCCGAGTTAGTTCCTCGAGTAAATCCAGACACCAGTCTCGAGAGGCTGGTACCCTAAGTAAACTCTCTGGCAGCGTGGAAACTACTGCCAAATGTTTCAAAGTGGGTCCTGCGTACTGTAGAGAAAGGTTACGCTATTCAGTTCGGCGCCAAGCCGCCACCTTTCAGCGGGGTAAACCCCGAGCAGGGTCTGGAACAGGAAGTAAGTACAGGAAGTTTCTCAGGCTCGCTTTCAGGGGCAAAGCTCACCAATACAGAGTACTTCCTTTCGGCCTAGCTCTCACCCGAACTTTCACGAAGTGTGTGGATGCTGCTCTGGCTCCTCCGTGACTCCAGGACATCCGCATACTCAACTGGTCGATTCTGGCCAGCTCAGAATAGTTAGCGGCTCAACATCGAGGTGTTGTTCTCGCTCTCATGAAAGAATTGGGGTTGAGACTCAACACCAAGAAGAGTGTGATTTCTAAAAACCACTTATCTAGGTGTAATCTGGGATTCGACCACGATGCAGGCACGAATGTCACCTGCTCGGTTTGAGTCGATCCTTACTGCAGTCAATGCGGTCAAGCTAGGCCCGTCACCCACTGTCTACAGTCCCAAGTAATGTTAGGTCGTATGGCAGCCGCTTCCAACGTGATACCTTTTGGACTGCTGCTTATGAGACCACTTCAGTGGTGGCTCAGGACCAGGGGGTTCTCCCCGAGGGGAAACCCATTTCGCAAGATCAAGGTCAAGCGGCGCTGCCTACGTGCCTTGGCCATGTGGAAGAAACCCTGGTTTCTCTCTCAGGGTCCGCTTCTGGGAGCTCCTCGTCGCCGCGTCATGCTAGCGACGGACATATCCCTCACCGGATGGGGAGGCGGTCATGAGTGGCCGCTCAACCCAAGGCCTGTGGAGCAATCTCCATCTCCCCTGGCATATAAATCGCCTAGAGATGCTAGCCGTGTTCCACGTCCTGAAGTGTTTCCTTCCAGACCCAGAAACCGTCACGTGCTGCAATCAGCACTACGGGGATTTATCATATAAATCATCAAGGAGGTATCCGCTCACGCCCCTTATATAAGCTGGCGTACCGGATTCTCCTATGGTCTTAAGAAAAGACTTCTCTCCCTGAGAGCAGTCCAGTATCTCTGGACGTGGGAGCAGACGTCCTGTTGAGGCAGGGGCCGAGGCCCGGGGAATGGATGCTTCACCCAGAAGTGCTGAAGCAGATCTGGAGAGTGTTTTAGCCAGGTTCAAGCGGACCTCTTTGCGACTCAAGAGATATCGCAATGTCCCCCCTGGTACTCTCTAGTGCCTCCAGCTCCTGCGGGACTGGATGCTATGGTACAGATGTGGCCGAGGCCTCGTCTGTACGCCTTTCCCCGATCGCTCTGCTCCCGGGAGTTCTGGAACAAGTGTGACCCCCGAGGGGGCACATCTCATAGAGGCCGGTCTCTCAATCAAGGTTGCTGAGACCACCCCTCACTCCAGAGCTCCCCATATGAGGAAACCCTATGACCTATAGGAAGTGATCGGCCGCACGGTGTAACCCCACCAGTTTGACCCAGTTTACTGCCCGTTTGGTACAGTACTGGAGTCTCCGCAGTCTCACCGTCCGCGGCACTAACCTAAATAAAAATAAGAAGGTTAGTGGGCAGAGTCCCCTGGTCACACGTTTCCTCCAGGGTCGGGAGATCGAAGCTTCATCAGGAAGTGATGAAGCATGGAGACTCAGAAGATGGGACCTCTAGCGACTCGATAGATATCGCAACGTTCTCTCTGGTTCTCCTTAGTGCCTCCAGGTCCGCCCGGACTGGACGCCATAGTACAGACGTGGCCGAGGCAGCGTCTGTACGCATTCTCCCGATCGCTGTGCGCCCTGGAGTTCTGGAAAGAGCACGCCGGCATCGTCACGGCTAGTCCAACCATGGTTTTGGACCTTCCCTCTCAAGCTGGGGGCGCGGTCTGCTACCCCCATATGGAGAAGTGGAAAGTTATGAGTATGGCCCCAGGGTGGGGCGCAACTCATAGACTCGGGTCTCTCAACCGAGGTTGTTGAGACCCTGCTCCTATCCAGAGCTCCCTCTACGAGGAAACCTTAAGTGGAACTTGTTTGCTTCATGGTGTCACTAACACCATCTAGACCAAGTTACGGCCCGCTGGTACAGTACTAGAGTCCCCGCAAACCCACTAAACCAGCTCACTCCATCCTGAGGGTGTTCGTGGCGGCTTATTAGCCTACCACGCCCCTCGTGGTGGCTCGTCGGTATGGTTTCCTCGGTGGTGCACTCAGGTTGAGACCTCGAGGGGTCTCAAGCCTCTATTACCTCCATTCTTGGAGTGCGACCAATGGGAAGTATATCTGTCCAGTATGCGCACTGGGCACATACGGCCACAAAGAAAGCATGTGGCACGATCAGAGCTATCAGTAGATGGATCACGGATGCCATTCCTACTACCTCCAAGCCCTCTGGTCTCCCAGCTCCATGGGGAGCCAAGACTTACTCCTACTGAGGCTGTCTGCCTCTTAAAAGCTCTGACAGCAGGTGTCCCCCTCCAGGACATCTGCAATGCTGCGGGTTGGTCCTCGCCCCTGACAATTGGTCCTCGCCCCTGACATTCGTCAGGTACTATGAGCTTGACCTCAGAGCCGCTCCAGGCTCGGCTGTACTCTCGGCCTAGTGCGCTAGGCCTAGAGGGTTAGCCACCTCCCTAGCCAGGAGGAGACTTCTCAAGGCGCATTCTTTCCGCGGAAAGAAGAGAAGTCGTTTTCGCCACGACACTCCTCGTGTGCCCGAGGGCCGAGGAGTGTCCCTGCATCCTCGCGAGCCCGAGGGCCGAGGAGCAGACCTAAAAGCCTCTTGTCCATGTAATGCTAGACAAAGGCTCATACTCTCGCGTCCCGGTAGGCTTACCAGGCCGAGCTTCCGGTCCCTCTTGTTCTGGCTACTTCCAGACAAAGGACTAAGACTCCTCGTGAGCCCGAGGGCCGAGGAGTACCTCTCGCACTGGCTGGCGAACCAGGCAGAGGTCACGGTTCTCGTGTGCCTGAGGGCCGAGAACTGCACAGCCCTCTTGTCCGCGGAATGCTAGACAATGGCTTAATTCTCCTCGTGCTCTGGCGCAGTATGCTACCAGACCATAATTCCCGCACCCTGCGGCGCTCGCTTCATTCCTAAAAGAGCTGCCGCCGGCTTCAAACGCACGCGCTTTATACTTCCCGGTCGATGACGTCACCGCGCCTGTGACGTCACTCCCGTCATTTCATTGGTTGTTAGACATAGTTCAGAGTGCGGCCCGCCAATGGCGTTCCCCATAGCGTTCTAGACGCGGCGTCTCGTTCCCTCAGGGAACTAAGGTTACATACGTAACCCGAGACGTTTTCTATTTTTAATATATTTGAAAAATGCAATTTATTCCTGTGATGTCTAAGCTGCTTTTTCAGCATCATTACTCCAGTCTGCAGTATCACATGATCCTTCAGAAATCATTCTAAATGCTTATTTGTGGCTCAAGAAACAGTTGAAAATCCTATTTTTGTGGAAACCATGATACAGTACATTTGATCTATCAGGATTCTGTGATGAATAGGGCGTTTATTTTTTTGCAATTGAAACCTTTATAACACTGTAAAAATAGTCAGTTTTGATCAATTTAATGCATCCTTGCTAAATAAAAGTATTGATATCAATTGAAAAAAAAAATTGTACCGACCCCAAACTTTTAAACAGTAGTGTTAACGTAAATTTATGTGGAAACTTGTTATTTTGTTCTAGCCTTGTTCTCTTCACTTATTTCAGTTACAGACAAGCACCAGTTTAAAGCCGGAGCCGGTGCTCTATCGGTTCCGCTACGATGACGGCACATACCACCCTCGCAGCGACATGCAGGATGTCATCTCCAAGGTAACTAAATGGCCAGTTTCTGTCTCTTTCTGCCCTTTGGAAAAGTTTGCCATACAATAACAAATGTCCTTCTTCCCCTCAGGGTGTGAGGCTGTTCTGCCGACTCCATAGTTTATTCACACC
>NC_133384.1:19161147-19226295 GCF_049309525.1 Garra rufa
GGCGTCATGTACGAGTATGACAGCACGGCTGGGATGAAGTGTCACGTCTTGGAGAAAATGGTGGAACCGAAAGGCTTTTTCAGCCTCACGGCCAAGGTAGAGTCACAGTCATCCCACAGACACACAACTGTGAATTAATACATACAGAAGTAGAGGAGACGACAGCGATTGTCTTGTACATTTGTAAGGGCCTCTTCACAGTTCACATGTAACACAGAACCACTGATACAAGCTGACAGCAGAGTATATTAAACCAAGTGTGTGTGACAAATGAAAGTGGTCTTTACGACCCCCTGCTGTGGAATAAAAGGATAAACACTTTAAATTACAGAGCTTGTCGCTGTGTGGAGACGGAGGAAGGGAAGAGACATAAATGACTCGGGTGAAACTATTGCTCTTACAAAAGTATTTTTCCTGCTTTTTGACTCTGACAACATTTTCATTTGACTCCTCTACATATAGAATTATTTTTTTAGCAAAATATTTATTAAATATATTATCAAACATCCTAAAAATCTATAATGCAACTTTATAACAGCTAGAAATTTATAAACAGACGTTTACTGAAAAACAACGATGCTGTGTGCAATATTAGTTAAACAATAAAACTATATATTTTTCATGTTTTTTTAAAAAAGTATTTTATGCTTAGTCATCAAGGCTGCATGTATTTGGTCAAAAATACAGTATGAACAGTAATATCGTGAAATATTCGTTTTTATTTTAATATATTTCAATATGTATTTTATTCCTGTGAGGGAAAAGCTAAATTTTCTGCATCATTACTCCAGTCTTCAATATCATTCTAATTTGCTTATTTGTGTAAAACAGGTGTGCTGCTTAATATATATATATATTTTTTTTTGCTTTTTAAACTGTTGTTTATTTTATAAAGAACAGCATTTATTTGAAATAGATTTTTTTTTATATCATTATAAATGTTTATACGGTCACGTTTGATTGATTTAATGCTTCCTTGGTTAAGAAAAGTAATATTTCTTTTACAAAAAAAAAAAAAGAAAAAAAAAAAGAAAAAGTCTTACTGATCCTAAACCTTTTGGACTATATTTTCTTTATCCATTCGGCAATCAAGTATCGTCTAGGGCCCTATTTTCTCTAAAAAAATTTTTTTTGTATACCACTTATACTTTTTGTTTTGTTTTGTTTAAATCCTTCTAGACTCTGTTTTAATGGTTGACTTAAAAATATATGTCAAAAAGCATGTCTAATTAATTGAAATCATGAAACCTACACAATTTAACAGCAGTTTATTAAAAAAATTACCAAAAGTTAGATTTTTAAGGTCCTGTAAAATCAGTTTTATTTTTTCAATTTTAATTCAATTTTTTTTTTCTATTTAAATTTTTCTGATTCTGCTTTTTTTCTGTTAATTTTCAAGACTGTTTTAACGGTTACATTTTTTTTAATATCAATCAAACGCATGTTTATTAATTGAAATCATTAAACTTACACAATTTAACAGCAGTTTATTAAAAAAAAAAGATTTTTTTCTATTTTAATTTTTCTGGATTCCGTTTTTTTCTGTTTTAATTTTTCTAGACTCTGTTATAATAGTTCAATAAAAAATATCAATAAAAAAGCATGTGTAATTAACCGAAATCATGAAACTTACACAATTTAACAACAATTTGTTGAAACGTAACAAATTAAGATTTTTAAAGTGCTATGAAATCAGTTTTGTTTTTACCCAAATTCCATTTTTTTTTTCCATTTGAATTTTTCTGGATTTCATTTTTTTCCCGTTCTAATTTTTCAGTTTATTAATTGAAATCATTTTTTTATCATTATTTAACAGCATGAAAACAATTTGAAAGCAATTTATTAAACATTTTTACGCAAAAAAAATGTTTTAAGGTCCTATGAAATCCATTTTATTTTTCCAAATTGTAAATCAAATAGAGAAGGACGTAGTAAGCAGGAAAAGGTGCAATATTTTGACAAACTAAACATACGAGCAGTATTAATTAGGATATTAGCCTAATATTTCACCTATCTGACCGGAAATGATAAGAACAAATGCGAATGTTGTCAAGATTCTTGCGCTAGAAATCCTTGTTCAGTTTGGACATTTTCAGCAGCAATAATTGGCAAAATATGTGAGTTTCATTTGGTTCAGTGGCATTGTTTACATTCAGTGCCACCAATATTGTAGAGTGATGACACATTGTGAAAAAAATTCTATACAGTAAGTTCAGTTTTTATGACTGGATTCTGCGATTCCGTTTGCATTATACACATTGCTGAAACCAAAGGGCCTTAATCGTCAGGTTTATTATCACAGAATTCTTGATTGTGGTTGGTGGATGTTTTTGTATTTAGTCCTCCAAGTTGTGCAAGTGCTGCAGGTTTCATGCGCACATCTCTCCTTTTTTTGCGTCAGCAAGGGAGCGTGAGAAAAAGCGATACAGTTATGCGAAGTGTGATATCTGTTTTTGATTATTAACGTTAGCTTGAATATAATGCAGCATCCTGCAGTGTGTGATTTCACCCTGAATAGATGTTTATCAAACTTGTTTACAAATGAACGCCATATTTCGTTTCCCTAAAAATGGATTTCTGTGATTTACAATCTCCGTTAATGGAACCAACTGCTGTCAGGACTGTTCGGCGTTCTTTTGCCAAGCAGGGGGGCATCGCCGCTCAAGAGTGACGTCTCAGAAACACACGCTAATGGGACTCTGATGTATTGACATGTTCTACATATTAAGACTCTCTTTTGTTTTTAATTCCCTTAACTGCCAGCAATTTCTGCCTTATTGCTAACATCTGCTTGGGTAGGTCTGCACTTCCTCTGAGAAAACTCTCCTCAGATGATTTTTCATATTTCAGTGCTGTTAGGCAGATTACATGCAATTGTTATGGTCACAGTGTGCTCTTAAATTTCTCCTCTCCTCCGCAGTCTCACAGGCAGAGGCTTCTAACTCGCTTCTAAATCACAATGTGTGTAATATTAATTTTTTATTGCCCTACTATTCTTGGTTGCGTAGACAGTGGTAAAAATTGTATTTGCGTGTAAAGGATAATTTTATTATATATTCATTAAATATTACTGTTTATTTGAGGAAAAAAACTTTTTGGTAATTTTGGTAATTTTTTTTTTTTCCTCAGTGTGAAATAAGCCTGTAGCTAAGACTTCTGGTTCATAAGCCGCTATAGAGTAATAAGAATAACAACGTGCAGTAAACGGTAAAACTGTTGTGTTGATAATTAAGATAATACATTCAAATAATATGGTAAGACACTAATGTGCAATATCAAGCAGCAAAATGGGCTGTTTTGTTCAGCTAAAAATAGTTGGATGCGGATGAGACCGTAAGCCAGACCCATAAAATTTACAAATATCTGTGCCCATTCTTACACGAAGAAAAAGGTGGATATACAGTGCCCTCCATTAATACTGGCACCCTTCGTAAATACAAAGGTGGCTGTGAAAATAAATCTGCAATGTTTATCTTTTTTTAGTGTTGATTTTGATGTTTGTTTTGGATCATTGTCCTGTTGCCCATTATAGCATTTCTAACAGTTCAGGTTTAGATCTGTTGGTATTTGATAGAATCCATAATGCCATATATCCTCCGGCAGAAAATTAGGCCCACAAAATTAAAGATCTAGCAGTGTATTTAACCGAAAAATCCTTTAGGTCCCACAAATTATTTGGTTTTTCAGCTTTTTTGTGTATTTGAACCCTTTCCAACAATGACTGTATGGTTTTGAGATCCATCTTTTCACACTGAGGACAACTGAGGGACTCATATGCAACTATCACAGAAGGTTCAAATGCTCACTGATGCTCCAGAAAATGATGGATTAAGAGCCAGGGTTGTGTAAATTTTTGAACAGAATTAAAAATGTGTACATTTTTCTTATTTTGTCTAAATATCATATTTTTTCTATTTAGTAAGGCCCTTCAGAAGCTACAGAAGATACTTACATGTTTCCCAGAAGACAAAATAAGTCAAATTTACCCTGATTTTCAAATTTACAAAAGTTTTCACACCCCCCCCCCAGCTCTTAATGCCTCATGTTTCCTTCTGGAGCATCAGTGAGCGTTTGAACCTTCTGTAATAGTCGCATATGAGTTCCTCGGTTGTCCTCAGTGTCTTAAGAATGGATCTCAAAATCATACAGGCATTGTTGAAAAGGGTTTAAATACACATAAATGCTGAAAAACCACTGTATCTGAAAAAGATGACCAGGACCTCTGGCAGAAAATAGGCCCACAACATTTAAGATCCAGCGGTACATTTTACCATGGACATGGGGTACTTTTTATCTGGTTGGTTTGCTGCCAAAAACTCTTTTTTTTAGTTTCATCTGACCATAGAAGCCAGTCCTGGTTGAAGTTCCACTCGTGTCTGACGACTCAATATGCTGGAGTTTGTTTTTGGAGAAAGAAGAAAGATTTTTACTTGAACAACATGTGGTTATGTAGGGCTGTTTGATATTTCTTTTATGCTTTCTGACCCCAAGACTCAACTAATCTTTGCAGTTCTCCAGCTGTGATCCTTGGGGAGTCTGTGGACACTCAAACACTCTTCCTCACCATGCATTAGGACTATATAGACGCACATCCTCTTTCAGGCAGATTTGTAACATCTTTAGTTTATTGGAACTTCTTAAACATTGTCTTAAAGGTGGAAATGGGGATTTTCAATGCATTAGCTCTTTTCTTACAGCCGCTTTCTGTTTTGAGAAGCTCAACAATCTTGTTCTGCACATCAGAACTATATTCTGATGATTAAAGGAGTAGTTCACTTCCAGAATAAAAATGTACAGAAAATGTACTCACCCTCTTGGCCAAGATGTTCATGTCTTTCTTTCTTCAGTTGTAAAGAAGTTATGTTTTTTAAGGGAAAACATTTCAGAATTTATCTCCACATAATGGACTGCTCAGGTGCCACTGAGTTTCAACTTCCAAAATGCAGTTTAAATGCAGCTTCAAAGGGCTCTAAACGATCCCAGCCAAGGAAGTAGGGTTTTATCTAGCAAAAATATCAGTTATTTTTTTTTAAAACAATTACAATTTATATACTTTTTAAACCTCAGATGCTTGCCTTGTCTATCTTGCCATCTCATTTTCTCCTCCAAATTTAAAATAACCCTACTTCACTGTTTTACCTTTTTTTTGTTTGCGTTTGACCTTCTTTGCTGGTTCACTTTCTAAACACTGGGTTGGTACTTCTGCAGCGATATAGG
The DNA here is from genome assembly GCF_049309525.1 of Garra rufa. Classification (NCBI taxonomy): domain Eukaryota; kingdom Metazoa; phylum Chordata; class Actinopteri; order Cypriniformes; family Cyprinidae; genus Garra; species Garra rufa. The sequence goes on from NC_133384.1 coordinate 19,166,365, forward strand.
ATGATTGTGAAGTTGGAGGACAAAATGAGATGGGAGTTTTTTTTTTACCTACCCTAACTGTCTTGAACCGGAATACACAGAGTTCATACAGAGCTAGATAAGACCAGTAATTGAGGTTAAAAAGTATAGGAATTGTAAATTATTTTAGATAATTACCAGTCGTTTTACTGGATAAGACCCTTCTTCCTCGGCTGGGATCATTTAGAGCCCTTTGAAGCTGCATTTAAACTGCATTTTGGGAGTTCAAACTCGGGGGCACATAGAAGTCCACTATATGGAGAGAAATCCTAAAATGTTTTCCTCAAAAAACATAATTTCTTTACGACTGAAGAAAGAAAGACATGACCATCTTGGATGACAAGCGAACAGGAAGTCATGGCTGGACAATTTCATGCTGCTAGTCACACTGGTGTGCTGAAAAAATGAAAATATAAATGGCAATATACTTCAGAGATTTTTTACTCGTATGAATTTCTAGGGGTGCCAATACTTTTGGCCAACTTGCAGGGAAAAACATTTCATAATGTGAGTTTCCCCCCACTTTCAATTATTTACTTTAATGAAAGGTTAGAATTTAGAATTTTTTGAATGAAAGATCAAAAAGATAATGATGCAGATTTATTTTCACATCCGCCTTTGCTTATATACTGTATATACCAGTTACAAAAGCTTCTTATTGCAAATGAACTGGGAACTCATAATTCCTGCGTACCGTGATGGAACACAAATGGCCCCAACTGTATAAAACTCTCCTATATTGCGTCATAGGACATCTAGTCTTGTTTTAGTGTAAAGTAATATGTTTTTACAGTCGTACAGCTATTAAGGAAATAAGGGTTGGATGCAGCACACCCCTGAAATAACCACAAGGGAACAACAAAGTTCTGTGTATCTGTTTTGGGAAATGCATGTAGTGTTCCTAACTCACTTGACCTCCGGCAGTTTTGCTCACTTTATCCGTATTACTGACGGAGAAACTGCGGAAAGCACATCTGGTATACGACCAGAGCCCTTTTTTCTGCCAGGACTCATGGTCTATGTCTTTCTTTGTGTGGTTTGTCAGATTTTAGAAGCGTTGGCCAGGAACGATGAGCAGTTGGTGCAGACTTGCAGTCGACTGAGCTCCAGCACAGAGCTCATCTCTGAGGACCTGCAGACCAGATTCAGCGCCATGTGCGGCGAGAGACTGGAGCATATCAATCGAAGAATCACCAATTACAGGAAGGTCAGCAAGCATTGTGGGAAACACTTCTTCTTATAGACTGAAAAACAGGTCTGGGCTGGTTAGTGCCGGTCTGGGAGGTGGATCAGCATAGCTAAGGAAAAACTTTGAGTCCTGGCATTTGCAAAGGCACAACTGCGCTGTGTATTTTTAGCAAAATGTAAAGGCAGTTTAAAAAAAGTTTAAAAATAGGGAAAATACATAATTTAAAAAAGCAATTCTGTGCACCTAAAAGTGAAAATAATGTCAGCATTCACTCATGTATTTTACATTTAGTGTAAATGGGGGCAAATGCTATCAAACTCCTAACATTCCAAACCAAATCATCTTAAAATAATGAAAAATAATGACAGTAAACCAAATCATACATAAAATATAAAAGTCAATATTTTTATTGTTATTATTATTATACAGTTTTATTTATTTAATATTTTATTTCCATATTTTATTTATATTTAACTTATTATTTTCGACTTAAATAATAATTATTTTCTTACTATTGTTTTTTTTTTACTTATTTTCTACTTTTCTTTTTCTTCTTATATATTTTTATCATTGGTTTTATAATGTTTACAGTATTATTTATTTAATATTTACTATACTATATTTTTGTTTATTATTATTATTATTATTATTATTGGTGTTGTTGTTATTGTTCTTATTATTCTTATTCTTATTTTTGTTTTTAAATTTCTGTGAGGAATATACCAAAACTAAAACCGTCATTCACAGAAAATGTATTCTGTGCATATTTAGTTATGGTACATTAACACTATTTTTGGTTGAATTATTCATTTTATTGATTGATTGATTGATTGGTTGATTGATTGATTAATATTTTTATAATTGTTTTTATAATTGTACAATATTATGTATTTAATATTTACTATTTTATTTTTTTGTTATTATTATTATTTTGCTGTTTTTCATAATTATTGTTATTTTGCTATTTTTCATATTTATTATTATTTTGCTATTTTTTATACTAATTATTATTATTATTATTATTGGTTTTATAATGTTTACAATATTATGTATTTAATACTTACTATATTTTCCATATTTTATTTATATTTAACTTAGTGTTTTCTACCTATTACTTATTTTATTTATTAATTATCTACTTTTCTTCTTTTAATTTTTTAACAGTATTAATTATTTTATATTTTCTATATTATATTTTTGGTATTTTTCATACCCATTATAATTATTATTAATATTATTTGCCTATTTTTCATATTTAATATCATTATAAATATTATTATTATTGGTTTTATAATGTTTACAATATTATGTATTTAATAGCACTATTAGTATTAATATAACTATTCATTTTAGCTAATTTTTATTTATTTCATATTTTATTTTTAGATTATATTTATATTTTACTTATTTTTATTATTAACTATTTTTTTTATTAATTACTTCTCATTATAATTACTATTATATTTTTTTATAATTGCTTTTTATAATGTTTGCAATATTATGTAATTAATATTTACTATATTATATTTTGGGTTATTATTATTTAGCTATTTTAAAAATTATTATTATTATAGTTGTTTTATTGTTTTATATAGTAAAATTTGTGTGAGGAATAGACTAAAACTAAAACCATAATTCACAGAAAATTCTGTGCATATTAAGTTATGGTACATTAACATAATTTTCATTTTTGGTTGAATTTTGATTAAATTTTAGCAGTTTTTAAAGCTGTCGCTGAAAAAATGGCATTTTACCTGTTTTTTTCTCTCTCTTCTGATTAAGCGTGTCGACTAAATCTTGCTGGCAATCCTAGTTACAAAAGACACCTGCGCACCCACATCCAAACTATATGCCATATGCTGGTGTTTTTAGAAAGTTTGATCTTAAGTCTTGATAAATTTCTCTGGTCGGTGGCCTTTAGATGGCTGCAGCTAAGAAAACTTTGCTTGACTTGTAGCACTTCTATTTAGGTTACCGAACAGGAAACCACCCCACCCTGTCCTTTTTAACACCAGCTGGCCTCGATTGATGAAATATGCAAGTCCACCAGTACCAAGGGAAATAGGCTTGTGCAAAATGTCATTTTTAATTTCCATCAGCTGCTCTTATTTGGAGCAAGAAAAGGAAAATATGTCCACAAGCATCTGACAGTTTCCCTTGTTTTTCCCTGTGATCTGATTCAACATCCCACTCAGCACTGGATTAATTAGCTGTTGCTTCACCAGCTATAAATAGCTCTGCACATCCCGTCCCATTGCATAATTTCCCTTCTGTTGCGTTCTCACTAGGGCCCCGTGAGAGGTCTGGCAGGGTCCAGACCCCGGACACCGAAGCTCCCCGTTTGTCAAAGCTAGCCAGGAATGTGGGAAGTCCGGTCTGAGGGGAGGCTACATGTCCAGTGCAGCTGTAACCCGTCCAGTGTAGTCCGTGACCGAAGTCATTTATGATTACAACCTTAGAATCATTATATCATTACTGGAAAAGGGCAAGGTTCAAATCCCTGCTCAAGGGGAACTTGTCAGCCTATCAGATTCAATTACATGCTCCTGTGCCTGAAGCAGTGACTTTGAACGCAAACCGTTTAAAACAGTTAGAATTTCAGGTGCAGTATGGATCTATTCTTGAACAGTCTCGCTTTGCAAATAAATGGCCCCTATATGATTGATTTTCTACATGTGGAAGAAGAACAGTTCTCCTGGAAAACAGTGAATGAGGGTGCAAACCGATGAATGATATGCTGAATAGCCCTTGTTCCATGTCCAGTCTTATCTGGCTTAATAAGGTCTCCTAACCTGGTCAAGCTGATGTTTACTTGGTCTATCTGTTCATCTAGCATGATAACATTTATGTTCAACTGATTTAGTTAAGTAGCTGATCTCTCAGTTCAGTATTTACTCACAAATTTTGCGATTTCTCAGCAATTGACCCTTCGCTGGGAGTTTGACTGGCAGGCGATCTGATGAATCATAACTCTGAATCAGCCAAACAGGAGAGTAGATTAACGTCGGTGGACTTGAACTTGAAAAATATTATGTACTGATGTCTTTCTGCAGTTTAAACAAGATACAGTTGAGGTCAAAAGTTTACATACACCTTGCAGAATCTGCAAAATGATAATTATTTTACCAAAATAAGAGGGATCATACAAAATGCGTGTTATTTTTTATTTAGTACTGACCTGAATAAGACATTTACATATAGTCCACAACAAAAAATAAAGGTGGAATTTATAAAAATGACCCCATTCAGAAGTTTTCATATGCTTGAGGTGTTTTTTAGTGATAGTTGTTCATGAGTTCCTTGTTTGTCCTGAACAGTTAAACTGGCCTGCTGTTCTTCAAAAAAATCCTTCAGGTCCCACAAACTCTTTGGTTTTTCAGCATTTTTGTGTATTTGAACCCTTTCCAACAATGAGTGTATGATTTTCAAGATCCATCTTTTCACACTGAGGACAACTGAAGGACTCATATGCAACTATTACAGAAGGTTCAAACGCTCACTGATGCTTCAAAAGGAAACACGATGCATTAAGAGCCGGGGGGTGAAAACTTTTGAATTTGAAGATCAGGGTAAATTTAACTTATTTTGTCTTCTGGGAACCACGTAAGTATCTTCTGTAGCTTCTGAAGGGCAGTACTAAATGAAACAAAAGAAAGATATTTAGGCAAAGTAAGAAAAATTTACACATCTTCAATCGGTTCAAAAGTTTTCACCCCCCACCCCCCACCCTCCGGCTCTTAATGCATAATTTTTCCTTCTGACCAAAGGATGTTATAGACTTCTCATTAAGACCCTAAAAAATCATATCAACTTGTGGAAAATGGGCATCTGATGACCCCTTTAAGACCTTAAACAATCATAGACTGGTTTACTGCTAAACACACCAAGAACATCATCAGGTGATTGAAGATGTTAATTGGAGTCTGTTTGTGTGGTCAAAACACTTTTTAGTGTTCACAATTTAATCTGAAAATTAAACTGCAGTAGATCTTGATGGGAAAGTACTGAACTGTAATGGACTTCGCTGTTAGCATACCAGACTCGATCCAAAGATCCCACGGCTAACTCTTACTATAAAGCCAGGTTGGTTGAAACAACAGTGTTGAGTTGTTTTGGGTATAGTAGTGCAGGTTTAGGTGATTTACATAGGAAAAACCAATAAGCTCTTGCTCATATTCACACAAATATTTACCACATCTTAGACTAATCCGTCTTTTTTTTTCAGTTTTCACGGGTTTTGAAGAACAGGGCCTGGCCCACGTTCAAGCAGGCAAAGACCAAGGTTTCCCCTCTACACAGCAGTGACTTTTGCCCCACCAACTGTCACATCAACGTAATGGAGGTGTCTTATCCCAAGACAACTACTTCCCTTGGAAGTGCCTTCGGAGTTCAGCTGGACAACAGGAAAAACACTCTGGAGAAAGGAGGCCGCAATTCAGAACAAGGTGAGTAAAAATTGATTCCTACATTCAAATGAGTAGTTCACTTTCAGAACAAAAATTTACAGATAATGTACTCACCCCCCTTGTCACCCAAGGTGTTCATGTCTTTCTTTCTTTAGTCGTAAAGAAATTGTTTTTTGAGGATAACATTTTAGGTTTTCTCTCCATATAATGGACTTCTATGGTGCCCCCGAGTTTGAACTTCCAAAATGCAGCTTCAAAGTGCTCTAAATGATCCCATCCAAGGAAGAAGGGTCTTGTCTAGCAAAACGGTTGGTTATTTTCTAAAAACATTTAATAAGACCCTTCTTTCCTCGGCTGTGATCGTTTGGGCCCTTTCAAGCTGCATTTTGGAAGTTCAAACTTGGGGGCACCATAGAAGTGCATTGTATGGAGAGAAATCCTGGAATGTTTTCCTCAAAAAATATAATTTCCTTACGACGGAAGAAAGAAAGACATGCACATCTTGGATGACAAAGGGTTGAGTACATTATCTGTAAATTTTTGTTCTGAAAGTGAACTACTCCTTTAATCTACAAGCAGAGGCCAGTTTAATAACATCTATGAAATAAAAATCAGGTTTAAGTTCATGTCTGTTGTGATTTCAGGCAAGCTGAATCCAATGGTTTACGTCCAGCATAGTATCACCAGCATGGCCGCCCCATCAGGACACAGTCTGAGCAGGGCAGAAGGTCACGGTCTGCGTTTCCTGCTCCGGGAAGACGACCTGCTCATCCTGGATGCCTACCACAAACTTCTAACCAAACTCACCACTGTTGTGAAAGAGATGGAGTGCTACGCCGCCCAGATTCATGAGTATGACATTTTCTATTTGGTAATATCTTTGTTTGGTCTTGTGAACATGTTAAATACATACATATATATAGTTTGCCTTTTCAGTCTTGTATACTTACAATTCAGTACTTGACGAAAACTTTTTTTAAAGGAAACAGAGTTGTGAGTGAACTGTACTGTTGCTCTTTGCTTCAAGAGAGCTTTATAACTCAACACAAAGAGAGCTTGATCATTAGAAATGCATTATCTTTCACTGTGGGAGATCATTCTTTGTGGTTTATGTATTATTCTCTTTATTCTTTTGTTGATTGCCTACCCTCTGAATGAACTGGTCTACCTGGTTATCCTGCTTTTAAATTCACTGAAAGGGAAAAGAAAATAGAAAAAGAAAATTATGACTTAGGTGTTGAGTGCAAAACAACCATGGCTAATATTGCTGATGTGATAAATATGTAAACATACCTTTTAGGTTTATTATTATTATTATTATTATTATTATTATTATTATTATTATTATTAATTATTAATTATTAATTATTATTATTATTATTATTATTATTATTATTATTATTATTATTATTTTCTGAAGTGTGCTTGAACTAAATTATTAATGAGATTTTAAGAAGATTTTGAAGATATTTTGTATTCCTTTTTATATATATTTTTTTAGTGTGTTTTCTAACCAAATCATTAATTAGGTTTAATAATAATACTGTTACATATAATAATAATAATAATAATAATAATAATAATAATAATAATAATAATAATAATCTGTTTTGTTAATTTTCTTTGTTTTTCTTCAGTGTGTTTTGTAGCCAAATCATTAATTAAGTGTAATAATAATATTAATAATAATCTGTTTTATTATTTTTTTATGTTTTTCTTGAGTCTGCTTTCTAGCAAAATTATTAATTAGGTGTAATAATAATAATAATAATAATAATAATAATAATAATAATAATAATAATAATAATATTTTCTGTTTTATTCATTTGTTATATTTTTCTTGGGTGTGCTTTATGGCTAAATCATTAATTAAGTGTAATAATAATAATTATAATAATAATAATTTTCTCAGTTTTATTTTTTATTTTTTTATATTGTTCTTGAGTATGCTTTCTAGCTAAATCATTAATTAGGTGTAATAATAATAATGTTAGATATATTAATAATAATAATAATAATAATAATCATCATCATGATAATCATAATAATAATAATAATAATCTGTTTTATTATTTTTTTATGTCTTTCTTCAGTGTGCTTTGCAGCCAAATCATTAATTAAGTGTAATAATAATATTAATAGTATTAATAATCTGTTTTATTCTTTTTTATGTTTTTCTTACATCTGCTTTCTAGCAAAATTATTAATTAGGTGTAATAATAATAATATTTTTCTCTGTTTTATTCGTTTTTAATATTTTTCTCAAGTGTGCTTTTCAGCTAAATTATTAATTAGGTGTAGTAGTAATAATAATAATAATAATAATAATAATAATAATAATAATAATAATATTTTCTGTTTTATTCATTTTTATATTTTTCTTGAGTGTGCTTTCTAACTCAATTATAAATTAAGTGTAATAATAATAATAATAATAATTGTCTCTGTTTTATTTATTTTTTAATATTTTTCTTGAGTGTGCTTTCTAGCTAAATCATTAATTAGGTGTAATAATAATAATAATAATAGATTTGCCACATTTTAATGTCTTAATGTTAACTGTAAATTATTTGAGACGATAAGCTTTTGTTTTCTCAGAATTCTGGAAAAAAAAGTCAGAATTGCGCTAAACTCACAATTGGAAGAAGAAAAGTCAATATTGTAAGATATAAACTCACTTGCACAAAAAAAAACAGTGACTTGTGATTAAAAAGTCATAATTAGTTTTTTCTTTGAATTCTGAGAAAAAGTCCAAATAGCAGGAAGAAATTTGTAAAAGATGGTAAAATATAAAGTAAAAATTAGTCAAATAAAAAGTACAAATTATGAGATAAAAAGTTGCAATAACCTTTTGTTTTCTCAAAATATACATTGCGTCAGAAACCACGCAAGTTGTTCTTAAATGTGACAGACTGCTACAGTCTCTATGGGATGTTACTATCCCAGCAACTGTGTAATCTTTGTACATTTCACATGACCCAACATCTGGAATTTGCATTATGTTTCTAATTACCTTTTTTTTTTCAAATAAGTAAGTGTGTGTGTTTGTGTGTGTGTGTGTGTGTCACAAAAAAGGGTAGGGACTTCCTGTCTGAACCGAGCTGTTGATGGTTTCATATTCTGGAAGCACATTAACACCTTGAAGGAAATGGGACACAGTGAGGCCCCTATTCTAAAATGAAAATCTGCAAAAAAAAAAAAATGACACTAGAGTGCTGAACTCAAGCAGTACACTGTTAATGTCACTCTCACTGAGTAATTTGCAAAGTGGCACAAGCAACTAACAAGACTCATTACAAAACCCCTCGCTCTCTTTCCTTCTGTCCTTTCCAATTCTATTCATACCAACTATAGTTTAAATAAAAAAAAACATTCATTATCCCATCAGCCTTTGAATTTTCATCATTACATGGATATCACATGCTCAGATCCTCGGCGGACATGATGGCAATTACAGCTAGTCTTGATCTGCGGTGGGGGCGGCACCTTTCACTGCTGCTGCCATATGCTTGTCAGTGCTGATTGCTGGCTGAAGGTCTGTGAGTGTGCTTATTGGCAAGGCCGTCCTTGATCTGGTGGGGAGATAATGACCTTCCTCACAGCCCTGGGCAAGAGAGAGTGCTGTAATGGCTGCCTGGAGGCGGTTGTCAGACAGCCATCCCTATCATGCAGCAATAATGGGGCAAATAGCAGCCGAGTAACTCATCGCACCCACTTCCGGGAGCCTCTGACTCCGTTGTGGATTAAGAAGTGCATTGACCTCAACGGTTGTTGAGGTTGAAGAAAAAGCTCAGAAAAGCAAAGTATGAGGAGATCTGAAGTGGGTGGTTGAGAGGGACTTGTGCCTAGTGTTTGTTGTTACTGTATAGCTGTCTTAAAAGCACACTTGAATGAAAATTTTGTCATGAATTACTCACCCTCATGTCGTTCCAATCCTTTGTTCATCTTCAGAACACAAATTAAGATATTTCTGATGAAATCCGAAAGCTTTCTGACCCTAAATAGACAGCAACACAACTGACACATTCAAGGCCCAGAAAGGTAGTAAGGACACCGTAAAAAATGGTTCAAGAAGTTCAACCATAATGTTATGAAGAAAACAAAAATAAGGACTTCTTTTGAGATCTTCAGAAAAAAGAGTCATACATGTTTGAAGTAAATCAAGATGACTTAAAATAATTTACAATAAGACACAACAGGCAGTGAAATTAGCTAAAACAACTAAAAATTAAATCAATTAAATATCCATTAAATCAACTAGGATACTAGGATTTCCCATATATTAAAAAAAAAATTACTTCATGATTTACTCACCCTTAAAACCATCCTATATTAAAATATATAGTTATATTAAAAAACATCCTGACTCTTCCTGGCTTTATAATGGCAGTGAATGGCAGTAAACAAGTGCCATGTAGAGTAATTTTTTTTATGATGGATTTATGCACTTTATTGAACTTCAGTATCTCAGCAGCCATTTACTGCCATTATAAAACTTTAAGTTTACATCCCCCTTTCAGAATCTGCAAAATGTTCATTATTATACCAAAATAAGAGGGATCATACAAAATGCATGGTATTGTTTATATACAGTAGTGCTGACCTGAAAAAGATATTTCACATAAAAGATGTTTACATATAGTACACTAGAGAAAATAGTTGTTTTTAAAAAATTACCCTGTTCAAAAGTTTACATCCCCTTGATTCTTAATACTGTGTTGTTACCTGAATGATCACAGATGTGTTTTTTTTGTTTTGTGATAGTTGTTCATGAGTCCCTTGTTTGTCCTGAACAGTTAAACTGCCCAAGGTTCTTTAGAAAAATTCTTCAGGTCCCACAAATTCTTTTTTTTTTTCCTTTTTTTTTCATTTTTGTGTATTTGAACCCTTTCCAACAATTTTGAGATCTATCTTTTCACACTGAGGACAACTGAGGAACTCATATGCAACTATTACAGAAGGTTCAAATGCTCACTGATGCTCAAAACCATGCATTAAGAGCTGGGGCTGAAACTTTTTAAATTTGAAGAGCAGGGTAAATTTAACTTATTTAGTATTTATAGACATCTCCATTATGTTCAAAAGTTTTCACCCCACGGCTCTTAATGCATGGTTTTTCCTTCTGAAGCATCAGCAAGCGTTGAACCTTCTGTAATAGTTCCTCAGTTGGCCTCAGTGTAAAAAGATGGATCTCAAAAGCATACAGTCATTGTTGGAAAGGGTTCAAATACACAAAAATGCTGAAAAATGGTGACCAAAAGTGGGACCTGTAGGATTTTTCTGAAGAACTGCTGGCAGTTCGAACTGTTCAGGACGAACAAGGGACTCATGAACAACTCACTAAACAAAAAACAAAAAACACAAGGCTCATTCAGGTCACAACACAGTATTAAGAATCAAGTGTATGTATACTTTTGAACAGGGTCATTTTTATAAATTCAACTATTATTTTCTCTTCTGGATATAAGTTAAACATCTCTTATGTGAAATATCTTATTCAGGTCAATACTAAATAAACAATAAGATGCATTTTGTGTGATCCCTCTTATTTTGGATTCTGAAAAAGGGAAGCAAATCCTGTTTCATTGGCTTTGGCTCCATTTTCTATACTGTCCTACTAGTGAAATGCAGATGTCTCATATCTGTCCTCTCAGATGTTTCAGATAGCAATCTCTTTCGTATTTGCAAGTGTGACTTGACCAGAAGTCCTATTCTGATTTTAGTTGAAAGTGCCGAGTCAGCTGCACGACATTAGCTGAATGTAAAGAGCCTCACATGTCACATAAAAGCACTCATGTATAAAGGAGGACCGTAGGCAGAGAGACCCATGGACCCGAACCAAGATCTCCCCTGCAGACTCTCATCATTGTTCCCCTCCTCCACTTCTTCTCACTTTGATGCTCAGTGCCCCTCGAGGCCCCATGCTGCGCACACTTCCTTATTAAGCTTCAGCCAATAGCAGCGCTGGGTGCTCTTTTTCATGGCGACACAATGGTACTCGATGGTGGCGACCTGTCTGCTTTGGCAGGAGGGAACATTTTTACAAAACCGCAGAGTTGGAGAACTAGGGCAATCTCACGAGCGAGGCGTCGCTGGAAACTTTCCTCAGTTTCTCACTCGCAGAATTGGTTTGGGTTGGAAGAGATTGCGTTGAGGTTTTGTTTATTGTTAGGATGAGAATTAGAGTTACGGTTTGCACTCGTAAGGGAACGTATTCCACGAAAGTATGTTTATGTGTCCCCTCTCATTACAAGAACCCGGAGGGGTTTGTCTGAAACTCAAACAAGGCTTGACATGTTAGTGTGTTCATGTGTGGAGAGACTGGGCCTCAAAACCAGACTGTAAACGTCCCCATCTGTGAGAATAAGCGTCTACATTTCTCCAGGAGAGGAGTTATGACTGTTGACACAGCTGTATAGGCGTGTTTTGATGTTATCCATATTTTGAGGACCTCGAACTTCCTCGAGTTGTTGTCCGGAAGCCAAGCGCAAACTGGTTGTGATTTTGTTTGGCTCTGGTCATCCTCAGATATTCAACACTCCCGACACGCTGTGTCTGATGCTGTGAAATGTTTCAAATGTAACTCGAAAACATGCTAGATTTACAAGATGTTAGGAGTTGAGACGTGACAGTTGGACAAAAGGATAGCACAACAAAAGCAAATAAAAGAGCGATAGAAAAAACACATGACACAGAGCAACAGAGAAACCCACAATAATGGAAATAAACCATAACATAAACAAAATGAGTCACTCAATAAACTAAAGTAAGACATGACACAATGAAAAAAATCCAAAACAACAGGCATAAGACAATAAATAACACAAACTGAACAAAAAATAAATAATAGACCACTGCATTTAAGATACAAAAAATATTGTTATAAGACATTTTGTTTTATAAATGATGGAAATTGTGAATTTGAGGGTTCTATACAAAAAGATTTGTTTATATGACAGAGATCTCCAACTATAATGTTCATCTTTGTTAGCACAAATAGTGTCTAAAGCAAACCTAGTCAATAAAAAGATCAATCTCTTCCATTTTATGAAGGTGCCGTAAATATTCACGCAATATACAAACGTTTCACATTTTATTTATGTATTTATTTTTTATTTTATTTTATTTTATTTTATTTTTTCAAACCATACACTTACAGTATACATGCTACATGTGACATAGCTGAGGAAAACACCTTGGACTTTTATTTTATTATTTTAATTTAATGTTTTTTTATTTTTTATTTTATGTTTTTTAATGGTATTTTATTTTATTTCATGTTATTTTATTTTATGATTTTTATTTTATTTTATGTTTTTGCATAAAATGCACTGTCGGGTTTTAATTTAATTTAATTTAATTTAATTAATAATTTATTTTTTATTTAATTTATTTTATTTCATGTTTTTTATTTTATTTTGTTTTATTTTATATACATCTATACTTCAATCCATACACTAACAGTATACACGCTATATGTGACATAGTTGAGGAAAACACCGTAGACAGAATTTGTAATTTTTTTATTTTATATTATTTTATTTATTCTATTTAATGTTTTCAATTTTATTTTTAATTTAATGTTTATTTTATTTTAGTTCATGTTTTTTTATTGTATTTAATTTAATGTTTTTATTTTATTTTATTTTATTTTATTTTATTTTATTTTATTTTATTTTATTTTATTTTATTTTATTTTATTTTATTTTATTTTATTTTTTTATTTTATATCCATCTATTCTTCAGTCCATACACTAACAGTATACATATTACATCTTAGACAGATTTTTTTATTATTTTATTTTATTTTTAGGTCATGTTTTTTTTTTTTTATATTATTTAATATATTTAATTTCATGTTTTTTATTAAATTAAATTAAATTAAATTAAAATTTATTTTATTTTATTTTATTTATTCTTCAATACATACACTAACAGTGAGGAAAATACCTTATTTTTATTTTATGTTTTTTATTTTATTTTATATTATTTTATTTATTTATTTTTATTTTATTGTACTGAATTGTATTTTTTTTTTTTTTTTTACTTTATTTCATGATTTTATTGTATTATTTTATATCCATCTTTTCTTCCATTCATACACTAACATGTGACATAATTGATGACCTTTTCAGATGACAGATTTGTATTTTATGTTATTTTTCTTTCATGTTTTTTTATTTTATTTTATTTATTTTCTTTCATGTTTTTTATTCTATTTTTAATTTCATGTTTTTATTTTATTTTATTATTATTTTTTGAATCCATATGTTGTGCCTTTTTTCACCACTGTGTTTTCAGCTGCTAGTATTTCTTGTGTTATCCAGCCCTGGTTCACTGTGACAGAGTCGTAGGGTGATATGTCTTTCCCTCTGTTTATGTGAGTCATGAACATGTGTTTCTGGAGGTGTAGATTGTGACTCTTTTATTGCACATAGATTGCAGTGTGATTAAAGTGTGATTAATCTTTCTCTGGTTCTCTTTCTCTCTGTATTTCCCACAGTTTGCTCTCCTCTATCACACATCCCACAGGGTCTGAGGGGAAGCCCACCGAGAGCTACATTTCAGCTGAGAGTGAGAGTGAGAAAAGTGAACGCAATGGGAAGAAAGTGTGTTTTAATGTGACCGGAGATGAGCAGGAGGACTCGGGTCACGACACCATCAGCAACAGGGACTCCTATAGGTAATGTGTCTTACAATATCTACTGTACAAAGTACTTTACAGTGAGATGTGGTGTCTTCTCTAAAACATAAGGTCTGCCAGATTTCACACATCACTGTGCAATTCATAACACAAAACAAGTATGTGTTAGATTCTCAGTGCCACAAGGCATGAGAAAACAGACATCAATATAAACAGTCTGCTTCTACAGTTGGTGATCTAATGCCATGACAGAAATGATATTTTGAATTAATACTTATAATTTGAAGAAAAGAAAAGAAAAGAAAATATACCATGCTTTGTTATTTATTTTTGTTTATTATTAATTATTATTATTTAGTTATTTTATTTTATTGGTTTATTTAGTTTTATTTTATTTTGTTGAATTTTTTTGAATACTTTTTTCAAAAGCTTATTGCAAAAAATTGGAATAGCTACTTTTGATGTACACGGATTAATTATTTTATTTTGTTCTGTTTTGTTATTTTATTTAGATTTTTGTTTTATTTAATTTAATGTAGTTTTTTTTGTTCTTTATTAAATTTGTTTTATTTTATTGTTTTAATTTGTTTTATTATTTTATTTATTTGTTTATTTTTAATTTTAATTATTATTATATTTTTTTAAAAAGCTTATTGAAAAGAAAATCATGTACACAGATTACTTGTTTGGTTTTGTTATTTTATTTTGTTCTTTATTTTATTTTATTATTTTTTGTTGTTTTATTTTGTTCTGTATTTAATGTAACTTTCTTTTGTTTGTTTTATTTTATTTTATTGTTTTATTTTGTTTTGTTATTGTATTATTTTTGTCGTTGTTGTTTGTGCATAAGCTTATTGCAAAAAATTGGAATACACAGCTACTTTTGATGTACACAGTTTTGTTTTATTTTATCTATTATTTTAATAATTTATTATTTTCTTTCTTTCTTTATTTTGATGTACACAGATTATCTATTTAATTTAATTTAATTTTTGTTTGTTTTTTGTTTTAATTTGTTCTTTATTTGAATTGATTTTGTTTATTTTGTTTATTATTTTATTTTTTAAGCATAAGAGACCTTTTTTAAAGCTACAATTAGACTATTTGTTTGGTTTTGTTATTTTATTTTGTTCTTTATTTTATTTTATTATTTTTTTGTTGTTTTATTTTGTTCTGTATTTAATGTAACTTTCTTTTGTTTGTTTTATTTTATTGTTTTATTTTGTTTGTTTTGTTATTTTATTATTTTATTTATTATTATTATTATTCATTTGTCTTTTGTTATATTAATTTGTTATATTTTGTTATTTTATTTTATTTTTAGAGACTTTTTTCAAAAGCATATAGCAAAAAATGGATCTACAAAGATTTTTTTTATTTTATTTTATTGTGTTGTGTTTTGTTTTATTTTGTTTGTTTTATTTTAATGTTTTATTTAATGTTTTATTTTGTTTTGTTCTGTTTTCTTTTTTTGTGCATTAGAAACCTTTTTTCAAAAGCTTATTGCAAAAAAATTGGAATACACTTTTCATGTACACAGTTTTGTTTTGTTTTGTTTAATTTCTTTTCTTTTATCTTTTCTTTTATTAATTTATAATTATTTTATAATTATTTTATTTTATTTTATTTTATTTTATTTTATTTTATTTATTTTATTTTATTTTATTTTTTATTTTATTTTATTTTATTTATTTTATTTTTTATTTTATTTTATTTTATTTTATTTTATTTTATTTTATTTTATTTTATTTTATTTATTTTATTTTATTTTATTTTATTTTATTTTATTTTATTTTATTTTATTTTAATGTTTCTGGCTTTATTTGTACCAAAGCTCACAAATAAATGAATTCTGAAAAATATAGAAGAATAACAGATGTTCATGGCTTCAGCACAATTGTGATCCTGTCATGTATTAGCATTCATATTATAAATTCATAACACTTCATGTTCATCTGTTTTCCTCCAGTGATTGCAACAGCAACAGGAACTCCATAGCGTCCTTCACCAGCATCTGCAGCAGTCACTGCAGCTCTTACGTGCACAGCGACGAGTTGGACTCAGGTAATGCAAGCAGACATCATCCAGCACATGTCTGACACCACAACACCATTGTTAGTTCACCTCCCTGATAAATCCTCCATGACTGTAATCAAATTTGGCAAGTGCTCGGATATGCCTTTCAGATTGATTCTTATCTCATTGCACTTCACATCAAGCACGCATTTTCCACTTAGTCAAACAGAACCCGCCAAAACACAGAGTCTGCCAAACCGATGGCCATTTGATGCTAACTACTGAACAGATGGAGAAAGAGAAAGACAGGAAAGACAGAGAGAGGAGAGAATTGTTTGGATTGTTATGGCGATATCTCACTAATGAAACAAATGTGTTAACGGAACACTCCACTTTTTTTGGAAATAGGCTCATTCTCCAACTCCCCCCGAGTTAATAAGTTGAGTTTTACCGTTTTGAAATCCATTCAGCCGTTCTCCTGTTCTGGCGATATCACTTTTAGCATAGCTTAGCATAGATCATTGAATCCTATTAGACCAATAGCATCGCATTCAAAAATGACCAACGAGTTTAGATATTATTTGTCCTATTTAAAACTTGCCTCTTCTGTAGTTATATCGTGTACTAATACCTGCGGAAAATGTAAAGGTGTGATTTTTCTAGGCCGATAAGATTAGGAACTACACTCCCATTCCGGTGTAATAGTCAAGGAAGTTTGCTGCCATAAGATGGCTGAAGCAGGCGGAGTAATATCACGCAGTGCCTGAAATTAGTTCCCAGCTAGGTTAGCGTTTGAACATGTGCTGCGTGATATTATTGTGCATGCTTCGGCCATGTTACGGCATCAAACTTCCTTTTTTTTTTTTTTTTTTCTCAAACTTCCTTGACTATTACCCCGGAATGGAAGTGTAGTTCCTAATCTTATTGGCCTAGAAAATCGCAGCTTTACATTTTCTGCCGGTCTTAGTACACGATATAACTACAGAAGTGTCAAGTTTTAAATAGGACTAATATGGAAACTCCTTGGTCATTTTTGAACGTGATGCTATTGGTCTAATAGGATTCAATGATCTATGCTAAGCTATGCTAAAAGTGATATCGCCAGAACAGGAGAACGGCTGAATGGATTTCAAAACAGTAAAACTCAACTTATTAACTCGGGGGGAGTGGGAGAATGAGCCTATTTCCAAATAAAGTGGAGTGTTCCTTTAAGAACTGTGTAGAATGTGTGTATCCTATAATGATTGCCAAATCTATCACATATAGGTGACGAGATGCCAACCAGTGTGTGGATATCTCACGACAAACAGAAGAAGCTACACGGTTTCCTGGAGCATCTGTTCAGTCAGGTGTGTGTTTGCTTTTATTTATTATTATTATGGACCATTTCATGGACTACACACAGAAAAGAGCAGTACCTTTAAAAGGACATCTTTGTACCTTTTTTTACCCCTATAGGGTACATATTAGTACCTTAGAATAGTAATATGTACCCTTTAGGTACTAATATGTACCTATTAGGGGTAAAAAAGGTACAAAGATGTCCTTTTAAGGGTACTGCTCCAGCGACAAGCTGTTGTACCCCAAAAGGTACAATTTTAAACCTATATTTTTCTGTGTGTAGTCATGATATCTCAAAGGGATAGTTCTACCAAAAATGACAATTCTGTCATTGATTACTCACCCATTCAACCTTCGTTCATCTTCAGAACACAAATTAAGATATTTTCTGATGAAATCCAAGAGCTTTTTGACCCTGTATAGACAGCATAAACCCAACTGACATGTTCAAGGCCCAGAAAGGTAGCAAGGACATTGTTAAAATAGTCCATGTGACATCTGTGGTTCAACCGTAATGTTTTGAAGCTACGAGAATAGTTACCTAACAATAGAATTTTGTTCATTGTTAGTTTTTGATACCTAATTCCTTAATAAATGATGATGAATAATATAGATTTGTGATTTGTAAATGTTAAGGCATTAACAATAGGCCTATAGGTCTCACTTCCTGCTTCCGGAACGCGGAGTAGGGAAAAAGAACTTCCGGTCATTGCTAGTTTCTATCTTAACTACATTTCTCAGTAGCGTAGCGTGGTGGTAGCTTCGCTGTTTTCTGAATCAAATAAAATATCAAATTAAAATTTTACATAAAAAATCAAATCTGCAGTTTTACATGAAAAATGAGCAGTTTTGTTAAATTAATTTATTAAATGTTTATGAAATGTATTTTATATATCAATATATACATTATTAAAAAAGTAAAAAATATTTTACGTTGAAAAAGGAAATATGCAGTTTTGTATATATAATATGTATAATATATATATATATATATATATATTTTTTTTATTATTATTATTTTTTTTTTAAAAAGTTAAATTATTATAAAAATATAAAAACATATTTTACATTGAAAAATCAAATCTGCAGTTTTATATAGAACTGCATATGACATATATATATATATATATATATAACAAAA
Source organism: Garra rufa (assembly GCF_049309525.1). Taxonomy (NCBI): domain Eukaryota; kingdom Metazoa; phylum Chordata; class Actinopteri; order Cypriniformes; family Cyprinidae; genus Garra; species Garra rufa. The sequence continues at coordinate 19,185,120 of NC_133384.1, forward strand.
GTAAAAATTATTTTTAATATTAAAATTTGACAATTATTTTATTATAAAAATTAAGAAATATTTAACAAAAAAGTAAAAAAGTAAGAAATATTTTACATTGAAAAAGGAAATCTGCAGTTTTGTATATATAATATTTATAATATGTGTGTGTGTGTGTGTGTGTGTGTGTGTATATATATATATATATTTAAAAAATGTTAAATTATTATAAAAATATAAAACAATATTTTACATTGAAATAACAAATCTGCAGTTTTATATAAAACTGCATATGATTATGTATATATATATATATATATATATATAACAAAAGTAAAACAATTTTTTTAATATTATAATTTGGCAATATTACGTATATATAATATAATATTACATAATACACTGTGTTTCTGCTTCCTTTTTGCTTTATCCCATCTCCTCTTAAGAAGACTTAGCTTCACCTTTGACATCTTTGACACCTAAAACCAAGCTGAAGCCCCGCACATAACCCACCACAGCCATGCTCATTTTCCCTCAGAGGTCAATCCGTAATGTCTCTACCCTTTTTTTAATGAGGATGTCTCAATCAGCAGTAAAATGGAGAATGTCCAGCTCGCTGCATCTTCTCTCGGCTGCTGTTTGGTTTATAGCACACAGGTTTCCGGGAGCACAACACTCCCAGTTCACATGCGGCACAAATGTTTTCCGGCCGAGTTCAAGGGGTTTTTGTTTGTGCAGACAGCCTTCTTGGGCTCTTGAGGTTTACAAGCACCAAAGGGATTGGATTTTGAAACACAGAATACTCTTCAATCTGTCCAGATTTGCTTCGTCAGCTAATTAAAGAGTTTCATGTGATGTTTCTCATTTTCAGGTGGAGTCCATTACCAGTTTGTTGAAAGGGGCGACTGTGACACGAGCCTTTGAACAGACCAAGTGTTTCACCCCGGGACGAGGACTTCAAGGTATTAAGAGATTCTCATTTTAATGAACTAAATTGTATGAAACTAAAGTGACTTCCATGGCTCAGTGCACTTTTTGTTATGGCTTGCATAACTTAAGTCAGACTTCAATTGTGTGCTGAAACTCACAAACTATACATGTTTATGAGATTATGATCTCTAGGGATCTCCGACAATGTCCTGAAATGTCTCGTATATGTGTGTGCCAGAGAGAAGGAAGACGGTAAAAGGATTGACATAAATCTGGGCCTGTATTTTATGTCTAAAGGGTTGTTGGCAAAAGGAAGTGTGGCTAAAGGTGGGGGTTTCCTCTGAGCGGTTTGGAGAATCTCTGTGATTGACTGCACCAACCTCAGATTTGTCCTTTACTACAAATCATCTTAATCAAATCTGTACAATTTATTTTATCTGGGACAGATAAGGAACACCAGAGCACTAGAGATATGTAGTCTAGGACGCTTCCTCTCTCAGATGTGAGGACACTGGGACGTTGGTCTCGTAGAGATTGTCTGGGTCACTTCCTCTGTCTCATACTAGATTTTGTTCATCCTTGTAAAGGACACTACTCAGAGAGTAATGCAATTTATTCAAAAAGGCATCTTTAATATATAAGCTAAGCTAATGTCTTTTATGTAAACATCTCATACAAATGTTTATTTTAAATGATTGGTTATTTAATTTAATTTTAAATGTATTGTTTATTTTGTTTTATTTTAGTTTTTCATATTTTTATTTCATTGTATTTTCTATTTATTTTATTTTGTTATATTGTATAACAAAATATATATATATATATTTGTTTACATGTATATAATTGGTTTTTTTTTGCATTTTATTTAATTGTTTAATTTGATTTAGTTTTAACATTTAGTTTTTCGATTTTATTGTTTATTTTATATTATATTGTTTTTGTATTTTATTTCATTTGTTAGTTAATTGTATTGGTTTATTATATATTTTATTGTTTTATTTGTTTATTTTTGTGTTAGGGTTAGGGTTGTTTTATTTTGTTTATTTCATATTGTTTTATTTCATATTTTGTATACATTGTTATTTTATTGTTAGTTTAATCGTATTGTTTTTCATATTTTTATTTTATTGTATATTTTATAGTTTTTTATTTTATATTTAATTGTTTTTATTTCATTTTATATTTTATTTTCCTTTGTATTGTTTTTGTGTTTTATTTTATTGTTTATTTATTTTATATTTCTATATTTTATTGTACGTTTTATTGTTTTTGTCTTTTTATTTAATTGATATTTAAGATTTTATTGTTTTGTTTGTTAATTTTTCTGTTTATTTTATATTATTGTTGATTTTATTTAGTTTTATTTGTTTATTTTGTGTTTTATTTATTTATTTTATATTTAATCTTTTTTTTATTTCATATTATATTTTATTGTTCTTTTTGTTTTTGTATTTTATTTGATTGTGTATTAATTTTATATATTTATATTTTATTGTTTTGTATTTTTATTTTATTTATAATTTCATTTTATTATTTTATAATATATTTTATATCTTTGTATATTTATATTTAGTTTGTTTATTTTATGTTTATTTTATATTATTATTTACTTTGTTTTATTTGTTTATTTATATATTTATTTTATATTTCATTTTATTTTATGGTATATTTTATATTTTATTGTTTTGTTTGTATATTTTATATTATTGTTTATTTTATTTTGGTTTATTTGTTTATTATTGTGTGTCTTTTTTATTTATTTATACATAATTGTTTTTTATTTATTTTCAATTTTATTGTGCATTTTATTGTTTTTGTATTTTATTTTATTGTTTTTTTATTGTATATATTTTTATTTTATTGTACATGTTATTATTTTTGTATTTTTATTTTATTTCTAATTTCATTTTATTATTATATAATATATTTTATTATTTTATTTGTTTATTTTATATTATTGTTTATTTTATTTAGTTTTATTTGTTATATTATTGTTTATTTTATTTTATTTAGTTTTATTTGTTTATTTTTATGTTATTGTTTATTTTATTTGGTTTGGTTTTAATTATTTTTATGTTTACTTTTATAATAATTGTTTATTTTATTTCATTTTGTTTATCTCATACGGTTTTATTTCACATTTTATTTCAGAAGTTTTTATACTGTTATTTTATTTCATTTTGTTTATTTAATATTGTTTTATTTTTATGTTTATTTTATATTATTGTTTATTTAATATTTTATTGCATTTTCATTTTATTTTATTGTATATTTTATATATTTTTTATTTTTTATATTTTTATTTATTTTATTTTATATTTAATTATTTTTATTTTATATTTTATTTTATTTTATTTTATTTTATCAACACAGCATTGAAAGATATCCAATTTTAATTACATTTGCATAATACTTAACACTGAGTTCACTTCAAGTGCACTCCTGCATGAGTAGGACATGTTCACTCTCAAATAAATTTCACCCATAATAGCCTGTATTAATCTCTTTAAACATTAACATGTTTAATTTAGGAAGCCCGAAGCTAAATGATAGATAAACAGCTCCAGGTACGAAGCTGTCGGTATGTTGACAAGAGAAACAAACTTTAATGCAATCTGCAGTAACTCCTGAGTCCCTGGTTTATGTGATAATAAAGTTGATTCCCAAAGGCAGAGTTTCACACAGGATGTGGCTCAAGGTCATTGGGTAGGTTAATAAACACAGTAGGCATTGTTCTAGTGATATTTGAAAGCAGGAGAGTCTTTGCCTGGGAAATAAATCTTAAATGAAGTGATGAGTCAGCGAATGTCTGCTCTATCTGTGTGTGTGGTCTGAATCGTGTTTTATACCTCCACTAAATGAGATGAGCAGATTAGTATGGAATCCTTGTGGTTTTAACAGTTGATTATAACTTGTGTGTCTGTGCATGCGATTTGTTTATTTGAGCTATCACATGAATGCAGGAGAGAAAATTGGATTGGAAAATTAGAAATTAAGATGCTTATTATAACTAGTGAAAAAAACAACAACTAAAAAGTCTCTCTTAAAACCATAACTGCTTGCATACATCCTTAGCTTATAAGAAAGAAAAAAAATCACATATAAACATCTGATAATTTAATTTAATTTAACTATTTTTTATTAATGATTTTTATTCTTATTGCATATTTAATATTTTAATCATATTAATCATTAATCATTTAGTTTGTTTTTATTTAATTTGAATTATTATTTATAAATAATATGAAACAATATTTTATATTGTTTTACTTAACATTACATTTTTTTATTTTATTGTTTATTTCATTTTGAGTGTTTTTCATTTTTTTATGTTTTTTTATTTATTTATTAGTTTATATTTTAAATTATATTAACACAGGCAGGGAAAAAATAATAAATACAGAAATAAATTCAAATACAGAAATATTTGCAATATGTATTTCTTATATTTCAAATTATATTTTGGTGCAGGGAAATAAACAAATAAATACATATGCAAATACAGAAATGTTTGCAATATGTAAATATTTGAAATATTTTGGTGCTTTAACACAAGCAGGGATATTTTGCAATGTTTTACTTAATATTTTATTTTTTATTTTATTATAGATTTTATTATATTATTTCATTTTATTTAATATATTATTTTATTTATTTTATTTTTTATTTATATAAAAAATTGTGTTTTCATATTTAAAAAAAAATTAAATTTACAATGTATTATTGTTTGTTACTCAGATTGACTAACATTTTTTAAATGGTGTTTTTTTATTTATACGTTTAATATTTTTAATTATATTTTGGTACTTTAACACAAGCAGGGAAATAAATAAATAACTTATTGCAAATATAGAAATATTGTTAATATGTAAGATTTTTTAATTTCTTAGTTTATATTTTGCATGATTTTATACTTTAAAACAAGAAGGGAAATAAATAAATAAATGCAAATACAGAAATATTGTCAATATGTATTTTTTTAAATTTCTTAGTTTATATTTTAAATTAATTAATTTTGATACTTTAACACAAGCAAGGAAACAAACAAACAAACAAATAAATAAATACATAAATATTTGCAATATGTAAATATTGGAAAGCTGGTATTTGTATCTATAGTTTATATTTTAAATAATATTGTGGTACTTTAACACAAGCATGGAAATAAACAAACAAACAAATTAATGAATGTATAAACAAACAAAGACACAAACAAACAAACAAATCAATAAATGAATGAAACATGGTGTTTTTTATTTATCAGTAAGAATTAAACAAACAAACAAACAATACAGAAATATTTGCAATATGTAAATATTTGAATCCTGGTGTGTTTTTTAGTTTGTATTTTAAATTACATTTTGGTGTTTTAACACAAGCAGAAACATAAATAAATAAATACATGCAAATACAGAAATAGTGTCAATATGTAATATTTTTTAAATTTCTTAGTTTATATTTTTAATTATATTTTGGTACTTTAACACAAGCAGGGAAACAAACAAACAAACAAATAAATAAGCAAATACAAAAATATTTGCAATATGTAAATATCTGAAATCTGTTTTTTTTTAGTTTAGATTTTAAATATTATTTTGGTACTTTAACACATGCAGGGAAATAAATAAATAAACGTAAATATTTGAAACGTTGATGTTTAAATATAAATTTGTGGATACAAATATACTTTATATTTTTAATAATAATAATAATAATAAATATTTATTATTATTAATAATAATAATTTTAGTAGTAGTAGTCATATAAGTGTTCTTATTATTACTATTATTTTTACTATTATTGTAATAATAATAATACTTAGGTTAATAAACTGTTAAATAAACAATATATATTGATTATTATTATAACTATTATTACAGCTGTTTGTGTCAGTAGTGGACCTGCTCTCACTCTGTGTTTGGTAGATTCCTGAAAATGTTTTACATCACCACAGAGAGCTCAAAGGAAATTATTATATAATCACTGAGACCAATCGAATGATGTAAGACCATCTCCTTTTCCCCAGGAAGCGGATAGGTGTGTGTGAGAAATGGCATAAGTGTGTCACTGCACCATACCTTTTCATCATCACCATGGTAACAAGCATTGACACCTTTTACGGCCAGAGTCGTTACTGTATGGGCAGTGGAGCTATATATCATAGGTTTTTAAAAGTATAAAAAAAGTAAAAGTATATTCCTCAGTTTAGTGCGGAGAAGTAGTTGTCTGTTTGTGTTGGCCGGGTTCCATCCTGCACGTTTGACTCCAGTGATCCTGTGATTGTTTTTGGACAGAGTTTCTTCAGGACATGGAGCCTAAGCTCAACTGCACCAAGAAACTGCGGCTGCACGTCAAGCAGGATCCGTGGAACCTGCCCAGCAGCGTTCAGGCGCTCACACACACCATCGCCAAGTTTGCGGAAGGTCAGTGGTTGCAAAACCGACACACACCACATACGTGCGGTCCTGGCCAAAAACAACCGCTCCAGCAGCTCTCCATAGGGCTGGATGCTGCCACCAGAGCCAATTATTCAAGCGCACACTGCTAAATGTGAGTTTATGGAGGGGAGAGAGTGAGTGTTTACAAGACTATAACAGACGGAAATGAAATATTCAATTTATTAATAATAATAATAATAATTTAGTGTTTTTCATCAGCATTGGGTAAAACATGAATTGGCAAGTCATTTTTATTTTGTTTTACTGCGAAGGATTTTAAGAATTATAATATTCAGCATCATATTTGCTATATGACGCTACTTTTGTCTGTAGCATTTCAGTGCAAAAACCTGCATCTTGTTCACTTCACTATATACAGCAGGAAAGGAAATATTTAGTTTATTAATAATAATATTCAGATTCCGATGCTTTTTTTGTGTGTGTTGTACAACACTTATTTTATTTTAATAATTTTATTTTTTCATTTTATTATTTTATTGCATATTTTTATAATATTTTATATTTAATTGTATATTTAATTGTTTTATTTGTTTATTTTATTGGTTCATTTTATTATTTTATTGCATATTTTTATCATATTATATGTTTTATTGTTTTATATGTTTTATTTAGTTTATTTAATGTTGTTTTGTTTTTATATTTTATTGTATATTTCATTTCATTTTTTAATAATTAAAACTTATAATTCTGTTTGTGACTCAAATTAGACTTAATGTTGTTTTTTATTTATTAGTTTATATTTTTAATTATATTTTGGTAATGCAATAAAATAAGTGAAACAAACATACATAGACAATTCAATATATACAGGTAATATTAAAAAAAAAAATTCTAGTATTGGACAAAACTGCATTATTTTTATTTTAGTTAAGTTTAGTTTTTTATTTTATTATTTTATTGCATATTTAATATTTGTATCATAATATATATTTTATTGTTAATTTCATTTTATTTTATTGTTTTTTGTATGAAAAAAATTAGAACCCATTATTCGGTAATATTTAGTTGATTAATAATAATATTCTGACTTTTTTAATTTAATTTAATTTTATTTTATTTTATTGTAGATTAGTTTAGTTTTTCATTTTATTATGTTATTGCATATTTTATCATATTAAATATATATATATATATATATATATAGTATATTTTATTGTTTTATATGTTTTTTGTTTATTTTATTTTGTTTATTTAATGTTGTTTTATTTCATATTTTATTGTATATTTTATTGTTTTTTTTGTGACTCAAATTATACTTTTTTTAAATGCTATTTTTGTATTTATTAGTTTAAATTTTAAATTATATTTTGATAATATAAAATTTTAATTCATAAAGTGAGACAAACATACATAAACAATTACATTTATACAGGTAATATTCAGATTTTTTTGGACAAAACCGCATTATTTTATTTGAGTTTTTATTGTTTTTAATATTAAAAAGAATTAAAACTTATTATTCTGTTTGTGACTCAAACTGACTAGCATTTTTTTTTATGTAGTTTTAACAGAAATATACGGAAATATATAAATTAAATTAAATTAAACATACATACATAGAGAATTGTAACTGTACATTTTATTTTATTTTATTTATGCATCTATATATCTGTTCTGTAAATCTGCATCTTACGTACTTAATTCAACCAGATGTCAAATACAGTACATCCAAACACAAGGAGAGCATTTTCAGATTTTGCAACAGATTTTTGGGCTAAAATTATTTCATTATTTCATTTCTTTTTATGTTCCCTTAGAGGTGAAAACACGGCTACTGTTGGTCCTGCTGCAATACACAGGTGAGTGTCGAATCGATTAAACCAAACTCCCTTACGCATATTATTCAACTGCTATAAATATACATGACAAACAAGGAACACACATTTACAGTCTTTTCATCCACACACTTCACACTCATTCATTGCACACTAGAATCTGTCACACCAAACAGTAGGCAGTCTTTTGAGGTCACCCTGAATAAATTACACTCATCGGAGAATTCCTCCACACAGCATTTCTCTCACACCTGCAACAGCGGCCCAGCATCCTTTGAGAAAAATTACTAACACGAGCAGAGCCCTCAGAGACTTCTGTAAAGCCCTCAAGGAAATATAATTTAATAAAAGACACAGTTTCTCAAGGTTACGACTAGAAAATGCCAAATTAAATACATTTGGCTTCGAAAAAGAGTTGTGTTTTGGTGTCTAATGTGTTTTGAGTTCATTGGAAAGTACCAATTTGTTGGCACTCTTTTGTTCTGGTTTTAGTCTTTAAACACTAAACATAATATAGAAATGCCATCATTTACTCTTCTAATGGCTTGCCGAATAATGCTCATTTAACTCTCTTTCTCTCTTTCAGACTCAGAGATTCAGTTGAGGAGAGATATGGTGTTCAGTCAGAGTCTGGTGGCGGCGGTTTGCTCTTTCTCGGAGCAGTTGCTGGCCATGCTAAATCAAGCTCTCAGCGCTGAGAGTGAAAGTCAGGAAGCCAGTCGCCGCTGGCTGGAGCAGATCTCCTCCGCTGGTCTTCTGTTTCACTTCCAATCCCTGCTCTCTCCCAACTTGGTGAGTAGGCTTGAAATAAGCCTTACCAGCCTTTGTAGTCTGACATCCTCCTTTGGGTTGGATATATTTAGACTGAGGGTCATGTATGGCACTCAAATGTTTGTCAAAATCCGGCTCGATGTGGCCAGCATCCCACAGCTCAGTAGGATTTATCACATCCTTCTTAGTTACAACATAATGGTGTTCTGTGTCTGTGATGCGTGGCCTGTAAAGATGTAGTTGTTAAAGCTATAAGCCACGAGAGGCTGGGTGTTATAGGTATTTTGACAGGCTGAAAGGTGTTGTTAGGCAGGACACAAAGCGTAGTGTGTATAATAAAATATAAAATGTAAAAATAAAATAAAACATCAAATATTAAATATAAATTCTAGCACGTTTTTAGCAACTTATACATATGGCATAGCATCAATAAATAATAATGTAAAAGATAGGTAAAATGTATTAATACTAAGTATTTGCTAGCAATTCAGAATTAAATCAGTTGTTTTAAAGGTTTTGCTTTGTTTAATTATTTTTTTTTTGTTTTGGTTAATGCTAAATTTATTTTGTTTGTTTTGTTTTAAAACAGGTTTTTTGTTTTATGTCTACTTTTTGTTTAGTTTTAAAACACTTTTTTTGTTTCATTGTCTTTTTGTTTTGCATTTTTTTGTTTTGCAATAAAAACATTTATTATCAGGATTTTTTAATTATTTTCTGCCTTTTTGTTTTAAAAACGTTTTTGTTTCATTGTCTGATTTTTTGCATTTCTGTTTTTCACTAATTTTATAAAAAACATTTTACTGTTTTGACTGGATTTTTGGTTTTATTTTCTGATTTTTGTTTATGTTTTTTGTTTCATTATCTGATTTTTTATTTTTTTTTAAATAATAATTTGGTTTAAATTTAGTTTTGTTTTAGTTTAATTAGTTTAATATTCTTTGTGTTTGTGTTATTTTTTGTTTTGTTTTTTAACTGCATTTTGTGTTATTGGTTGCTTTTTGATTTGTTTTAAAACTTTTGTTTGCTTTTTGTTTTGTCTTAAAACAGTTTTATTGTCTACTATTTGTTTTGTTTTAAACATATTTTTCTTTCATTGTCTGCTTTTTGTTTTGCTTTTTTTGTTTTGCAATAAAAAAAACTTTATAAAAACATTTTACTTTTTTATCATTCTTTTTGTTTTTGTTTCTGCTTTTTGTTTGTCTTTTTTGTTTTGTTTTTTTGTGTTATTGTCTGCTTTTTTGTTTTTGTTTGTTTTATTGTTTGCTTTTTATTTTGTTTTAAAACTGTTTTTTTTGTTTCATTGCCTGCTTTTTTATTTTGCAAATTTTTTTTGTTTTGCAATAAAAAAAAACATTTTATAAAAACATTTTACTTTTTTTTTTTGTTTTTTTAACAGGATGATGCATCTTGGCTGTGCTGATTGTTTCCATTGTTTCCATATTGTTGTGGAGTAACTAGTTACATTTAACAGTGTTACATAATTTAGCATATGAAATAATATATAAAATCTAAAAATAAAATATCAAATATTAAATATAACTTATAAAATGTTAGAAACTTATACATAAAGCATATGATCAATAAATAATAATGTAAAATATAACATTTATTATTATTAAGAATTTGCTACCAATTCTGAATTAAATTAAAGTTTTAAATTTTGTTGTATTTTATTTTAAAGCTTTGTTTTTGCATTTTTGTTTTGTTTTTTATTTTTTGTTAGTCTTTTTTGTTTTAAAACGGCTTTTTGTGTTATTGTCTGCTTTTTGTTTTGTTTTATTTTAACGTTTGTTATTTTGCTTTATTGTTTGCTTTTTGTTTAGTTTTAAAACTGCTTTTGTTTTATTGTTTTTTTTTTGTTTTGTTTTGCAACAGTTTTTTTGTTTCCTTGTCTGCTTTTTGTTTTGAATTGCAAAATTGTGTTGATGATTTCCAGTGTTGAGGAGTAACTTCTTACATGTAACAGCATTACAAAATAAATGTAAATGTAATCTGTTACAGTTACTGAGAAAAAAAAGTGTAATTAGAGTTACTTAAGACATTTTAATATTTACTGTTTCTTGTTATGATTTTAAATCTGTATTAAACCTTAGAACTATGTTAAAGCTTAAAGAGGTGCTAAAGTCTATGAAATTATTAGAATCTTAATTCAAGAGAAGGATTTGAAAGTTGGTTAAATTGCTTCTGTTGTCCTCATTTGTAAGTCGCTGTGAATAAAAGCATCTGCTAAATGACTAAATGTAAATTTAGAAAAGTAATCATATATAATCAGTTACGTTACTTTAATAAAGTAGTTAAAATAGTTACACTACTTATTACATTTTAAACAGGGTAATTTGTAATCTGTAATCTATTACATTGCCAAAGTAATCTTCCCAACACTGATGATTTCTTATAATGGCTGTGAGGCTCAGTACAGAGAATAACTGCTACTTAGCACCTGACCTGAAGTCCATTATTCTGTGCCTTTAATGAGCAAGATAACTCTTAATTTAACTGAAAACAGTGTGAAGAGCCCAACAGCATCCCTGAGCTACTTTCTTACTTTATTTGTCCTCCTCCCTGCAGATTACATCTGCTTTTTGTTTACTGCAACCGGCCGCAAGGTCAGATGTCTGCGTATTGTAACTCAGTGGAGTTTGCTGTCTTATTGAATTGATGACTGTAGCCATGTGCGTTTTTCCACACGCCAATGATTTACACAATCTGCGGGCATCCCGACAGACCGAGGGATAATGCAGGATTATCATGTCTTGTAAAGTGTTTCTGTCTCTGGCTTTAGATCAGATTTCACCTGACTGTGACTGAGGCCGGAGGATTACATTTCTTTATTTGCGTGCCTGGGGTTGTTCTTTATGGGAAAGGTTTATTTGCACCAAAAGTCACTTTATGACAGAGCCGAAATGCGAATGTTTCTCAGCCAAAGGATATAAGAGACGATTATTTCTTTACTTGTGGATTATTGTGATGTTTCTATCATCATCTTGACGGCACCTATTCACTGCTGAAGGTTTAACTGGTGAGCCTTCTCAATTTTTTTTTATTTTGAGAATATAAAGAGAAGTTTGGATGATGTATGTCAAGACAGACGTTTAAATCAAGCATGTAGTCAGAGCAAAGCAGTCAGCCCGAGTCGGCGCAGAAACTAAACCCACGTGTAATATGAAGATTCCCAGCGTTTGAGAGTTTAGTCTTATCTCCACAGCACTGCCGCTCTTCCCCCTCCACCCCCGAACACACAGAGCAGGCGGCAGCGAGCAACCCGAAGGTAATTTCTTGACATGATAACGCTTGGCAGCTTTGTAGGCCCCCAGATGAAAGGATTGTGGCATCTGGCACATGGGGATCTTCGAGAGAGTCGGCCCACATCTCAGGCAGAGGTGTCGTTTTCAGATGTGTGAGGAGTGGTCCCGCGATTCTCACACCAGACTTGTTCAGATTTGTATGTGGATGGTCTCATCCGCAGCCATGGGCATACTGTGTGTACACCGGCAAAAGATGAAGTGGAGGATGAATAGAGTGGGGGATGAGGGAAATATAAGTCTCTCTTTCTTCTTCTCCTCAGTGTTTGCCAACAGGAAGTCATAATTGTATTTTGTATCCATAACTACAACACAAACCCATGCACATCTACCGTGCATAATTAATTCAAATTAAAAAACTGAAATAAGTACATTGCATAAGTATTCATACTCATACACCTTTTCAGGTTTTTTTTTTTTTTTTAAGTATGATGCGACAAGTTTTGCACATCAGCGTTTGGCAATTATCTGCCATTCTTTTCCTCACCTCTTCACCTCTCAAGTTCTATCAGCTTGGATGGGGGCAGATGGACATTTTCAGGTTTCTCCAAAAATGTTTGATTGGGTTCAAGCCCAGGCTCTGGCTGGGCCACTCAAGGACATTCACAGAGTTGTCTATAAGCCACTCTTGCTGTGTGTTTAAGGTCATTGTCCTGTTAGAAGGTAAACCTTCTGCCTAGTCTGAGGTTCTGAATATTCTTGACTGGGTTTTTCTTTAAGATTATCTCAATATTTTGGTGCACTGAACTTTTCTTCTACTCTGATGAGTCCCTCAATCTCTGCCACTGAAAAACAGCCCCACAGTATGAGCCTGCTTTCACCATACTTTACTGTTGGGATGGTATTTTGCAGGTGATGAGCAGTGCCTGGATTCCTTCAAACACAAAGCTTGGAATTGAGGTTCATCAGACCAGAGAATCTTGTTTCTCACAATCTGAGAGTCCTTTAAGTGCTTTTTTGTGAATTCCAAATGTGTTTTCATGTGTCTTCACTGAGGACAGGATTGAGTTTGGCCAGACTGCCAAAAAGCCCAGATTGGTGGAGTGTTGCAGTGATGTTTGTCCTTCTAGATGTTTCTCCTGTCTCCACATATGATCATGGAGCTCAACTAGAGTGACCATTAGGTTCTTAGTCACCACTCTAGCCAAGGCCCTTCTCCATCAATTGTTCAGTTTGGCCAGGAGGCCAGCCCTAGGAAGAGTCCTGGTTGTTTGAATCTTTGAATCTTCCGTTAAGGGTAACAGAAACAACACGCTTCTGTGAACCTTCAATGCATCAGAATTGTGTCTGAACTCTTCCCCAGATCTGTGGCTTGATTCAATCCTGTTTATAAGCTCTACATGCAGTTGTTTGACCTCAGGGCTTGGTTGTTGCTCTGATATGCCTTTCCAGATCATACCCATTCAATTGAATTTGCCACAGGTTAACTCCACTTGAAGTGTAGTAACATCTACAAGCAATATGAATGCTCCTGAACTGTCCCAGATAAGGTATGAATACTTATGCAATGGAATGATTTAGGTTTTTTATTTTTAATAAATTTGTAAAGATGTTAAAAACCAGTTTTTGCTTTGCTATTGTGGTGTATTGAGTGTAGATTGGTGAGGAAAAAAGTAATTTAAAGCAGTTTAAGACAGCAACATAACAAAATGTGAAATTAATGAAGAAGTGTAAATACTTTTGCATAAATAGGCAATTCGCAAGGCACTCTGTGTACTTTTGGTTTTGGTAATGGTTTTGTACTTTTGTTGTGTCTTTAGACGGATGAACAGGCCATGCTAGAAGACACACAAGTTGCTCTAATAGACCTGGAGAAGGTCACCTTCTACTTCCGACAGTTTGAAGGAGAGCCTCTTGTTGCTAGTAAGTATTCTTGGAAGAAGCACTTCTTGTTTGAACAGGAGATAATTATTTTTAAGCACAATTCAAAAACTATTCAAGTATTTATGTCTAACTATTTATGTCTAAGTATTTCTATTAAATTAATATAGCAAAAGCACACTTTTCTGGCATTTGAGGGGTGTTTTCTCGAGGAGGCAAGGGAGGCAGTGCCTCCTCAAAATATTGGATGAGAAAAAAATTGTAGTACATAAATAAAACAATGGCAGTATTACAAAATCTAACGTTAAAAAAGTGTATAAATCACTAGTTTTTCTAAAGAAACATTGTCCAACAGTGACACCAGCAAAGTTACAGCGAAAGTCGTGTCTCTCTCACCTCCCCCTGAACCCATTGGTTTTAACAGACTCCCTAAAGCCTGCGGTGGGTTTATTGGGGGGTAATTGAGAATGAATGTGGGAAAGTCATGTGAGAGGAGGCAATGCCTCCATCACGGTATGATTGGATATGACTGGTGATGTTCAGCTGTGATTGATTCATGCGATAAATCCCGCCTCTTGTGTTTGTGCTCATTCTGCGTTTGCAAATCAGTCTGAATAAGCAAAAATATGATGTTAATGGGAAGGCTAACTTAAAATAGTAAGTAAACGACTTGCACACTTAGATATAACCACTTTGTTACGTAAAGATAAGACTTATAGTTGACCTGTGGAAGTTTTTAGTAAGTATTCAGCTTGGATATTATTTTTATTTACTTGGATATTGTTAATATTTACAACAGGGGCAGTGTTAGTAGTCTTAACTACACTATTCAAAAAGTCACTTGGAACCTTTGTGTTTGCATGAAATATTTTATTCATAAACCCTCTGACTCCATCATGCTGATGGCTTTGTTTCTTTTTCTCTAGACATGCCCATCTCATACCAAGTTGAGGGCACACGGCAGGCTTTGAAGGTCTGTTTTTACCTGGAGGCGTTTTACTTCCAGCAGTTACCTCAGAGACTACGACACGGTGGTAGCTTCAAAATCTACCCCGTCCTGTTCACCCAGGGTACGACGTGTTTGTATGGACCACAGCTAGCCTGAAGCATGGCCAAAAATGCTGAATTATGCTAGTCACCACCCTTAACTTTTCAAACCACAAATGTAACTAATACATAGATAAACGTCTGAAAAAATATCCAAAGCTTCTTGTAATCTTTCTTTATAGCCTTGGAGAGCATGGAGGGATATTATTACCGAGAAAATGTGTCAGTGGAAGAGTATCAGGCCCAAATCAATGCTGGATCCCTGGAGAAGGTCAAGCAGTACTACAAGAGACTCCGGTAAGTTTGCTTCACCTGTCAGTCAGACTTCAGCTCTGAATCTACTCTTTTTTTTCTCTACATCTTCAGACCTAAGCGTGAAGCTGTCATTATATGTCCTGATGAGTTGGAGTTAGGAATTCTGGGAGAATTTGAGATGTGGTTATGGTTGCTCAGTTGGATCTCTACCCTCTGAGGGACTGGGAATGCCACTTAAAAATAAAATAATGGTATCAATAATTAAGTTATCATTTATTTATATATATATATATATATATATATATATATATATATATATATATATATATATATATATAAATAATATATACTCATGAACCCACCTAGAGCAGCCTTACCGTGGCCAGATCTTCTGGAATTTGATTCTGGCTCTGATGTTTTTATAGTGGTTAAACATGAGATATAATTTGTTTTGGGTAAATCTAACGGACAGTCTTTGGTCTCATTAATCTATACTGGTTCCATCAAAAAATAAATAAAATAAAGCAATAAAGCAAGAATGAACAAATCACTAAAGCTGGCTCTTTGGCCATAATTATTATGCCAGTCTGTTTGAATAATAGTTTGATGCTGAGATGAAGATTTGCCCACAGACCTCAAGATAAGTTAATTTCATCTGCCAAAACTGGCTATATATCACAGCCATGACTGATATTTCATATAAACATTATGGCCAAAAGAATGTGGGCACCAAATACGAAACCCATGCTTATTGAGCACTTCTGGGAAGGATTTCTAGAAACATTGCTGCAGGGATATATTCCCATCTAGTTAACTCCAGATATCTCGTTTTACACTGCCTTCATGTTCCTTCGGTTCGATAGTTGTATGTTTAAGTCTTGCAGAGGTCTCTTGGGACATTAAAATGGCTGTTGAAACATGTAAGTTGTTTCCAAACCCTGAACATCAGCACTAATACTCAAAATATGAGTGAATTTGATATGTTTATGGAAAATAATCTTCATGTAGGACCCTAATAACATGTTCTCCAAGGAGCTGATGTTTGCTTTATAGCTCACAAGGTAAGCATTTGGTGTAGATCCCATCGGTAATTGGTTACAGCGTGCTGAGGTCAGCCAAGTTTCATTGTATTACGCGTGCCATAGGGGCATATTACTTTTGGGATTTGAATGGAAGCGAGCCTGCCAATTGTACCAGAGATCAAGTACAGGCTTGGCTTGATTTGAGGCCAGTGGAAAAGGTATGACGGGTTACTCAAGAAATATTGTCTCATTATGTGCAAACACTGTTTTGGTTTGGCTTGCCAGCATTCGGGGTGTAATGCTGACTCATTATCTACACTGTGCTCTCTGACATATTGGCATTTATATGAAAAAACCTCTCTATATCCCACTAATAACACAATCCTTCAGTGCCTTATCCTGGCCCTTGCTATCTGAACAGAGGTATTGGCATTTTAAGCTGAGCTTGATGCATTTGTATCGACTGAATGTGAAGTGTGAACATTGAATGAGAAAAAAGGCAAATCCATTTCTTCTTCAAAATGTCACTGTTCCGATATGGATATGACAATGAGGTGACTCTATGTGCTAGATGCTAGTGTTTATAATTCTAAACATGCTGCATACATTTTTATTTTCTTGCAATTTTTTGACAGTGCCTAGGAATGTGAAAAACAATATTATTTTAAAATAGACTTGTCAGTGGGTTGGATGCCTTAACAACTTAAATCTTGTGTTAAAAAAGCTGGATATGGAGCATGACAGATTTTTACAACATTTATACAATTTATACAACAGTTCTTTCTGGTCCTCGAATTTGATTGGCTGAGAGGAGTGTGATATTCTAGTGATAACAGAACTCCAACCGTTTCGCCATTTGTTTGACTCCGCTTGCAGCATTTCTCGCAGCGAGTGTCATGCCGATCGCCCAAATCCACTAAACATTTATAAATAATACTGTTTTTGTGTCACGGAATGAGTTCTAAGAGTTTTTTAGGTCAGTGGTTTTCAATCCTGGTCCTGGGGACCCACTGCTCTGCACATTTTGTGTGTCTCTCTTATTTACCACACCTGATTCAGTTCATCAGCTTGTTAGGAGAGATATCCATGTACTTAACTGAGTGTGTCAAATAAGGGATACATACAAAATGTGCAGAGCTGTGGGTCCCCAGGACCAGGATTGAAAACCACTGTTTTAGGTGATAATGTACTTGTACTTGTAACTTCAAGGCGTCAGTGGCCGTTCAGCGCTCATGAACCCGCTGAGAGCAGCCTTATCTCGGCCAGTTCTTCTGGAATTCTCTGGCTCTGATGGCTCTGTTTTGGCTGAGGGCAAAATCTCATCATGTTATATTTTATGTAACTTCAGTGCTGTCAATCAAAGCGCTGCTTTTGTACTTTTGACTAAATCGCCTAGCAACTTTTATGATGGCTGTTGTTGCTGTTTATTAAATACTGTTATTCAATAAATAATATTTAGGTAAATAATAGTAGTATTTAATTATTGTATTTAGTGTTGGAAAATGGTGTGTGTGTTCGTGATTGTGATTTTAGTTACATTGTTCTTCCAAAAGATGGCAACAACAGCTTTTAAGACGCAGCCAACAAATGCATTGAGCAGCGCTATCATCGGAAATCACCTTTAACAGTTGAAAAGATAGTAGGACAAAGATATCGCTTTCCTCAGCGGACTTTTTAAAACTAATGTTTTATTGTGAATATAAGATTGAGCTGAAGAATGAATGCTGTATCAGATGCAGGTAATCACATTCGCCCAGTCCATCTCTCTCTTATAATACTCTACACAAATTCCTTCATTACGAGTTTTCAAATTAATAATGGAATTATTTAAATTATATAAATTATTAATATTATTTATATCGCTGTGTCATAGTAAGTCTGCATTTTTTTATTAGCCAGATATAGTGAGAATGA
Organism: Garra rufa; assembly: GCF_049309525.1. Classification (NCBI taxonomy): domain Eukaryota; kingdom Metazoa; phylum Chordata; class Actinopteri; order Cypriniformes; family Cyprinidae; genus Garra; species Garra rufa. The sequence continues at coordinate 19,203,395 of NC_133384.1, forward strand.
TATATTTGCATTACAACTGCAACAGTACTGATGACAGCATGTTTCATCATTCATGCGATTTCCCAGGGTTTGTGGTTTTTGTTCGGATTTGTGGGGTTTTTATGCAGGTGTTGAAAGGCCCTGCAGGTAAAGTTATTCAGCTTAGTCATAGTAAGACGGAGGCTTTTTCAGAAAGCTGTGCAGATGAGCTTGAAATGAATTGACAGGGAGCCGTCTGGTGTAATGTGGAGCAGATGTAATGTGGAAGAACGAGAGGAGTGTGGAGGGAGAAGGAGAAATACAAGAGTAAAGAGGAAGAAAGGAGAAAGTGAGTGATCTTAGCACCCAAAGGACCGATGTAGGATTGCCAGATATATTTTTAAATAGATTATTTATTTGTCACACAAATGGTTTTGTTTAACCACTTATGTTTGTTTGTTTGTTTGTTCCTTCATCATTTACTTTTATTTATTTATAATTTATTTCAACGTGTCAAATTCTACAAAGTAACCCCTATGAGATCAAAGCCAGGGTATACTGTACATCTTTGGCCTTTGTAAATGATTGACTGTATTTATTGGCCATTTTGCATCTTTAATCATATCACATTCTGAGCTCACTGTCAAGTACAAGTACAAGACCTGACAAGGCCCCTTGCTAATGTTGGTAATAACTAAAATAGAAAAGAATACCAAAAAAGTCAGAGGGATGTCTGTGGACTGCTTATTATGTGGACTGCAGAGCGAACTCATGGAAATTTTAATAGTACAGTCAGAACATGAAGGGAACGCTAAAAAACAAGATATGTTTCTTGTCATATAGACAAGCTAGACTGGAGACTGGAGTTTGAGTTGCGTTCAGCTATAATGCCTGAAAAGAATTATCATTCTTATTCATCTCTATTAGAAATATTAGCTGATATGTTGCTTCAGCATCACCGTGATTAAACAAAGTCCTGTTTGCATTAAACCCAGATGAAACGTATTGTATATTACTGTTCAAATGTGAAGTGCATTACTTCTGACACGACTGTTATTGCTCATCAGAGTAAAGCCTAGAGATTGACTTGGCGGTCTTACCACAAAGATCCACCATCTGTCTTTACAAAAAGAGCATCCTAAGCACATGCCAGGATATATTTGGGCTGTAATTTCAGCTACACTGGGGTCTGTGTGTTCGCGTATGTCTTAACGACAAAGTTGTGTATTATCTCCAGATCTTCGTTAAGTCAATCTATGCTGACTGATGAGGTCACTGCGATCATTACGAAACAAACCTGATCTGAAAATAACAAACACATATCAGGTCTCATGCGAATGGGAGTTCTGCATTTATGTGCGTTTCCATTTAAATTCAAATGCGTAGCACTGAAACCCTATTGGAACTGTTAGAATGGTCACCGATAAGCGATCTCGACTTAAAACTGATCGTACAGATCAAACTGTAAGTCGTAGAGACATGAAACTTGGAGGGATGGTAATACTCACACCCCCGTCAACATGACCAAGGCTCGCCCCAATCGGCCTGACACCCTTCACAAGCCACAAACATTCATTGCGAAAGAAGCTGGCTGTTCACAGAGTGCTGTATCCAAGCATGTTAACAGAAAGTTGAGTGGAAGGAAAAAGTGTAGAAGAAAAAGATGCACAACCAACCGAGAGAACCGCAGCCTTGACAGGCTTGTCAAGCAAAATCGATTCAAGAATCCTCTGTGTTTTTTGAATCACACATCAAACTCTGTCTTCATCATTTTCAGCGCTTCTGCAGACTTTTCAACTGGAAATGGGGCCACTGGTTTCTCAGCTGAAAAACTTTGGGTAACTGGGAGATGAGTGAAGTCTTGCTTTTGTACCTGTCCCACAAGCAGTGCTAGTTTCACCTCAAATGCTATTTTATGCTATTTTAATTTCATTTTTCATTTTCAAAATATGTCTCTGGCATTGTTCAGAGGGCCGGTCCAAATGTGGGGGCGGGCCACATTCGGCCCGCTGGCCTTAGTTTGGGGACCCCTGTCCTAAACCATCAGTCGCAGTCTCAAGTGTCTCATGTCATTGGAATCCTTGGCTCATGGATTTAATCATTGGATTTAACTAGTCCTAGGTTTTTTGCCCGATCGGAACCAAACCAGTGCGTAAAGATTCTCTGGAGAGTGAATGTCAATAATTATCCAAAAAAAGAAAAGTTGAACTTTTGACTCACTGTCGCAAAGAGACGCCAGAACGTTTGAAAGGGGCAGGGCCACTTTTTTTTAAATGCCTATAACTCCTCAATGGAATGAGATATATTCGCCAAACTCAGAACACTTACGTAAGACCTCAATCTGAGGTCACGTGAAAATTGTGGAGCTTGGCCACTTGGTGGCACTATTAATGGAAAAAACATAAAAATATCTATAACTGCACAGTCATTTGTCCTTTCAACATGTGCACAGTCTTAGTCCAAAGTGCCACAAGTGTCTATAAGGACATTTGCGTATCACAGAAAATGTGGCCGTCATTGGCCGACGAAGTTTGATCACTTGTTTGACAAAGTTAACCAAGGCCGTTTGGAACAAAACTTGGTAGGCCTGTTCAACTCACAGCCCCAAACATCTGAGAGAAATTTGAAAAAATATATAAATAAATCGGCCACTGGGGGGCAAAATAACGCATTTTTCAAGGGCATAAGCAATTGTACGTTGTGTGGTTATTCATATCATGCGATATAACTCCTCATTCCGGACAATTTTGCCTCTAGAACCATTGCTGTCAACCAAATCATTTGTTAAATGATTGAGAAGATGTCAAAAACCTACATCTGCAAAGTAGTCCTAGGAAAAAAAACATCTGGAAAAAAAAACACTGCAGTACAATTCTGTGGACTCTCTAGGTCCATAATTATTTAAAAAAATGTCCCCTTTGGGAGGCTATAAAGGGGACTTTTTGGTGCCACTGCCTTAAGCGCTCGAACCCCGGTAATCACTGCTTCAGAACACAAATTAAGATATTTTTGATAAAATCCAAAGAGCTTTCTGACAATGTTTAGACAGCAACAAATGATACATTCAAGGCCCAGAAAGGTACTAAGAACATTGTTAAAATAGTCTATTTTTGGGTGAACCCTTTAGACCACTTAAAGCGCAAAAACAAAAATATTTATTAAATACATAAAAGGCTGATGATTCAGAATTAATTATATATACATTTTTAATATTGATAAGAATGAGAAATGTTTCTTAAGCACTAAATCAGCATATCTGAATGATTTCAGAAGGATCATGTGACACTGAAGACTGAAGTGTTGGCTGCTGAAAATTCAGCTTTGTATGCACAGAAATGTATTACATTTTAAAATAGAAAACAGTTATTTTATGTAATATTACTGTTTTTACTGTGATGTACATACTTTACAAAACATGATGTACAAAACACATCTGTGTACAGTACACACACTGCAAAAATGACTCAAAAATCTTTTTAATAAAACTCTTGTTTTATGGATAAAATATCTATGGGTTACGTGAGAAGGTTCATTTGTTGCAAATATATCTGTATTTGTACTACATTAACTAACATTTACAGCACATAGCTTTGCAAGCCCTCAGAGTTGATGTCAGCTCCAGTTGTGTCTTTTCTTTTTTTTTTCGTGAAAAGCACATTTGGAGAACAGTACTCCTTTTCATGTGGAATGGAAATTAAAATAGTTTGATTACAGTTGGCACATTTAATCAAATCCACGTCTCATCTGGTAGTTTTTAAGCATTTCTAAGTCAACTTTATGTCCAGTTCATGTTGAGTTCATCCTCGGCATCCCTTCATAAACAGAACTTCAAAGTGTGGAATCGAAACTGCTCCTAATACACCCAGTAAGTCAGCAATACAGTTAAGACCTTGATGTGGCATCCGATATTTATGCGGTGGCTGATTTTGCTGATGAAGAACAGCCAAAAAAGACTCTTTTAAGTTCTCATTTCAAGTTCTGTGGATTGTTAGATTCATTCTACAAGTTTCAGACTAAAAATACACTTGGTTTTCGATTGTTCTCCTAAACAAGGCGTTCACAGCTGATTTCAAATCTAAACTCCACATGCCCACAAGTTCTTTGTTTTTTACTGGGTTACTGAAGTGCGACTTGTTTGTAGTGGTCTCTGCGGCGCGACTCATGTGGATGTGGTGGGTTTGATACAGATGGATAGCTCGTTCTTGTAGCACTCTGGCCCTGTGTCGGGTTTCTGCATTGTGGGATGTGTGTGTTAGACAGCTGGATTAATGGCTGTACTTATCAGCCGGTAAAAACTCTTCTCTTGGCTAATCACATGTCTCGAAGTGAAATCGGTTGAGTGGTCTGGCCCCAATGGGAAGACACCTAAACGTGTTTAAGCTCAAATATGTTTGTGTGTATCTGTTAGATTGCGTTTGTGCCAGCTTGTAACGAACCAGCATGACATCATGTTTGCAAATCTGTTTGTAATTAGTCAAGGGTTGTTCAGGTCATGCTTTGGGTCATGATGGCAGTTGAGATCCAATGCTATTTGTAGATTTATTGGTCTACTTAAAGGCATGATGGCCTGGCAGCCTGATAATGACCGTGATGCAATGGTGAGCCTCAGAGAAACCAAATAAAAACAAACCACATTGGCAAAGGTCACAATATCAGCCAAACTAAAATTAAATGTTGGATCAGTGGTGTAGAGGAAAAAATGAATTTAATTTAGGCAAATATTGACTGTATTCTGAATGATAATTGTGCTTATCTTTCAATGAGACGATCACAGTAAAGACTTTAACTGAGTGAACACCTGGCTACTTCAGTTAGTGCTGAAACCTGAAGATCACCATCAAGTTTAAGGCCCTTTGAAACCCAAGCTCTTGTTTCCTAATTTTTATAGCCTCTGTCCTCCAAATGACTTAACTGCATGATTTAAATGACACGTCAGAGCAGATAATGTTTTAGAGCCCTGTAAACGTTGCACTGCTTTTGGCCCAACAGAAATACACACTTTATATGAAAATTTGACAGTGTTAATAAAACATCAAAAATAAAAAAAAGAATAAATAAGTAAATAAAATATTCCAACAGAATACATTCATCATTGACTTTAACACTCATGTGTCTGGAAGCCCGTTTCTGCCACTGAATAAAAAATTTAAAAAGATGATTGCGACTTTTTATCTCACAATTCTGACTTTTTTTTTCGTAATTGCGAGTTTACATATCACTATTCTGACTTTTTTTCTCAGAATTGCATCAAATAAACTCGCAATTCTGACTTTTTTCTCAGAACTGTGAGATATAAACACACAACTGCGAGTTATAAAGTCAGAATTGATAGTTATAAACTCACAATTATGACTTATAAAGTCAGAATTCTGAGATATAAATTCGCAATTCCGAGAAATTAAGTAAGAATTGTGTGATATAAACTCTGAGTTTTGCGAGCAATTGTGAGTTAAGTCAGAATTGTGAGAAACAAAGTCGCAATTGCAAGAAAAAAGTCAGAATTGCTAGTTTTTATCAGAATTAAGTCAGAATTGTAAGGAAAGTCGCAATTGCGAGAAAAAAGTCAGAATTGCTTGTTTTTATCAGAATTAAGTCAAAATTGTGAGAAACAAAGTCGCAATTGTGAGAAAAAAGTCAGAATTGCTTGTTTTTATCAGAATTAAGTCAGAATTGTGAGAAACAAAGTCGCAACTGCGAGAAAAAAGTCAGAATTGCTTGTTTTTATCAGAATTAAGTCAGAATTGTGAGAAACAAAGTCGCAACTGCGAGAAAAAAGTCAGAATTGCTTGTTTTTATCAGAATTAAGTCAGAATTGTGAGAAACAAAGTCAGAATTGTGAGAAACAAAGTCGCAATTGTGAGAAAAAAGTCAGAATTGCTTGTTTTTATCAGAATTAAGTCAGAATTGTGAGAAACAAAGTCGCAATTGCGAGAAAAAAGTCAGAATTGCTTGTTTTTATCAGAATTAAGTCAGAATTGTGAGAAACAAAGTCGCAATTGTGAGAAAAAAGTCAGAATTGCTTGTTTTTATCAGAATTAAGTCAGAATTGTGAGAAACAAAGTCGCAATTGCGAGAAAAAAGTCAGAATTGCTTGTTTTTATCAGAATTAAGTCAGAATTGTGAGAAACAAAGTCGCAATTGCGAGAAAAAAGTCAGAATTGCTAGTTTTTATCAGAATTAAGTCAGAATTGTGAGAAACAAAGTCAGAATTGTGAGAAACAAAGTCGCAATTGTGAGAAAAAAGTCAGAATTGCTTGTTTTTATCAGAATTAAGTCAGAATTGTGAGAAACAAAGTCGCAATTGCGAGAAAAAAGTCAGAATTGCTAGTTTTTATCAGAATTAAGTCAGAATTGTGAGAAACAAAGTCGCAATTGCGAGAAAAAAGTCAGAATTGCTAGTTTTTATCAGAATTAAGTCAGAATTGTAAGGAAAGTCGCAATTGCGAGAAAAGTCAGAATTGCTTGTTTTTATCAGAATTAAGTCAGAATTGTGAGAAACAAAGTCGCAATTGCAAGAAAAAAGTCAGAATTGCTAGTTTTTATCAGAATTAAGTCAGAATTGTAAGGAAAGTCGCAATTGCGAGAAAAGTCAGAATTGCTTGTTTTTATCAGAATTAAGTCAGAATTGTGAGAAACAAAGTCGCAATTGTGAGAAAAAAGTCAGAATTGCTTGTTTTTATCAGAATTAAGTCAGAATTGTGAGAAACAAAGTCGCAATTGCAAGAAAAAAGTCAGAATTGCTAGTTTTTATCAGAATTAAGTCAGAATTGTAAGGAAAGTCGCAATTGCGAGAAAAGTCAGAATTGCTTGTTTTTATCAGAATTAAGTCAGAATTGTGAGAAACAAAGTCGCAATTGTGAGAAAAAAGTCAGAATTGCTTGTTTTTATCAGAATTAAGTCAGAATTGTGAGAAACAAAGTCGCAATTGCGAGAAAAAAGTTAGAATTGCTAGTTTTTATCAGAATTAAGTCAGAATTGTGAGAAACAAAGTCGCAATTGTGAAAAAAAAGTCAGAATTGCTTGTTTTTATCAGAATTAAGTCAGAATTGTGAGAAACAAAGTCGCAATTGCGAGAAAAAAGTCAGAATTGCTTGTTTTTATCAGAATTAAGTCAGAATTGTGAGAAACAATGTCGCAATTGCGAGAAAAAAGTCAGAATTGCGAGTTTATATCTCTCAATTCTGACTTTATTTCTCACAATTGTGAGTTTATATCTAGCAATTTTGTCTTTATAACTTGCATTTAATTCTCACAGTTATGTAAAAAATCAGAATCGCGAGTTTATATGATGTAATTCTGAGAAAAAGTCAGAATTGCTAGATGTAAACTCGCAACTGCAAGAAAAAAAGTCAGAATTGTGAGATAAAAAGTCGCAATTACCTTTTTTATTTTTTATTCAGTGACGGAAACGGATTTTATTTCATTTTATTTTATTTGATCTAATTTTATTTTAACTTTTATTACCACTGTCAAATTCTTAAGTTAAAGGAATAGTTCACCCAAAAATAAAAATTCTGTTATTAATTACTCACCCTCACGTTGTTCCAAACCTGTAAGACCTTTGTTCATTTTTGGAAGACAAATTAAGATATTTTTGATTAAAACAAAGGTCTTAAAACATGAAGGTAATTAATTAAGACAGAATTTTCTTTTTTTGGGTGAACTATCCCTTTAACAGCTATTGGTCCAATGACTCCCTTTTGAGTTTATGAATGTATGTAAATGTGTTTTGTTGTATTAAAAGCATATTTTAGTATAAATAATTAAAAACATTGTTGATTCAAACCAGTAAACTACTTCTATATGCATCTAAATACAACTACATACTATCATTGAGGAAGGCTGTATTCACGCATCAGTGTCTAATCATGCCCTGGGTAATGCTTGTGAAATACTGTAGGGCCAAAAGTGATGTTTTTTTTTAGGATTTAAGATGAAACAGTGGCTGCAATTTGCTTTTAGGCCCATCTTTGGATCCTGTCCAGCATTTCCATTAAAGTCTCTCATAAGAGCCCATGGAGAGAAAACACAGGCCATCAGTTACTGCACAGTGTGCCTTAAAGGAAAGACCACTGCTGAGTTACGACTCCTGCAGGAGGGTCCCACATTCACCACACACAGACCAGTACAGCAGAGCGCATTCTAATAGAGATAACACTGTCCTCTGTTTTAATGGATTACATTTGCCTGCATGAATAGCAGCCATTAATCGCAGTAAGCCCACCAGAACCAGAAAACATTTTCACAGCACAGGGGGTTTTGATGGTATGCTCTGCCTTCGATGAAATTTTATGCTTCTTGACTCGGAGATCTTAGTATAAGTGTATTCTTTTTTCTTTTTTTCTTCCTTTACTTTAGTAGAAATAACGTAAAATGTAACTGCTAGCAGCGATTACTGGGCTCAAGCCTTTCAAGGCCTTAAAAAAAAATTATATGAAAAAAGAAATTATTTAGCAAGCCTATAACCACATAAAACAATGATTTAAATATGCTTTTTTGGCAAATCCAGGTAATTTACTATAGAAATATTATGTTTTCTAACTGTTATGACTGTTATAGTGCCAGCTGTGGTCCGATCTCCTTAAAACTTTGCATGCTTGTTTAGAATCACCTGTCGCATGTGCTCACCAGGTTTCGTGAAGTTTTGAGTTTTCCTTTAGGCTTTATAGGATTTTGGGTAAATTTGGACAGGCCCCTTTTCTAAATGACCCCATTATAGTTTCCCAAAGAGTACATTTCAACATTTTTTTAGATATCTATTGACCTAGAGAGTCCATAGAATTGTACTGAAGTGTTTATTTTCCAGGGACTTAGGACAAGTTTGCAAGTTATTTTTTTGTTTAGTTTTTTTTACATCTGCTTAATCATTTAACAAATGATTTAATTGACAGAAGTGGTTCTAGAGGCAAAGTTGTCCGGAATTAAGAGTTCTATCATATGATGCGAATATTGCGTGGCTGTCCAAAAAAACATGCAACATAACATTGTTTACGCCCTTAAAATGCAATTTCACCCCCAGTGGCCGTGGCCGATTTCTTCCAAATTTCTTACAGAACTTTAGGGTTGTGAGTCTAAAAGGCCCACTGAGTTTAGTTTCGATCGGCCTCCTTGTCTAATAGGTGCTCAAACTTCATCAGCCAATGGCAACCATAGTTTTTTGAGATACGCAAAATGTCCTCATAGACACTTGTGGCACTTTGGACCAAGACCATATTCAGCGATTTTTATGTTAATAGGACAAATGGTTGCATAGGTATAGCCATTTTTATGTTTTTCCCCTCTTATAGCGCCACCAAGTGGCCAAGCTCCATGATTTTTGTCCTGTGACCTCAGTTTGAGCTCTTACATAATTGTTCTGAGTTCAGGAGTTATAGGCATTTTATTTAAAGTGGCCCTGTCCCTTTCGAACTGTTTGGCGTACTTTTGCAACAGTAAGTCAAATGTTTAACTTTATTTAGATAATTATTGATATATACTCTCCAGAGAGTCTTTCTGAACTAGTTTGGTTCTGATCGGGCGAAAAACCTAGGACTAGTTCGCAAAAGTAGGTTTTTCCAAAAAATCCAAAATAAATTTTGCCAGGCTCACGATCAAATTTAAGGTTGAGCCAAGGATTCCAACAAGATATGACTCTTGAGCCTGCAACTGATGGTTTAGGAGTTATGAGCGATTTTGATCACTGTAGCGCCCCCGTCAGGCCGATTGGGGCGAGCCTTGGTGAAGTTGTTGGGGGTGTGCGTACTACCATCCCTCCAAGTTTCAAGCCTCTACGACTTATGGTTTGATCTGCACAATCATTTTTATGTGGAGATTGCTGATCCTTGGTCATTCTAACAATTACAATAGGGTTTCAGTGCTACTCACTTGAAACCCTAAGAAAAATGTACGATGGGATTTTGTGGGAAAATCTCATGCCCCTATGTACACCTTTATACACACCCCCTGTCAGTGCAGTGTTCTCAGTAGTGATGGCATGTTGGCATGAGTTGTTGTCTCTACTGTGAAACTGAACAGCGGATGGGCGATTGATCTAGTAACATAAATCGTCAGCTCCATCTGGTGCTGCTTGAGGCCGCCAGACTTGGATGTTTGGTTTTGTGATGCGTGAAGACTCGCTTTGCCCGTCTGGTGTGTGGTACTTTGAGTAACACAGCAGGCTATTGTTTTACATCAGTGGACTCTTTAGTCACAGTCTGAAGTGAGGGGTGCAATACATCAAACTGTACTAGTGTAGAAAAATCAGGACGTGAACCACAGCGACTTGAAGCAATAGTTCACACAAAAATGAAATTTCCTGAATATACTCACTCTCAGGCCATCAAAGATGTAGATGAGTGTGTTGCTTCACCAGAACAAGTTTGGAGAAGTTTCAGCATCACCAATGGAAGTGCAGTGAATGGGTGCCGTCAGAGTGAGAGTGCAAAAATTAATGGATTTGTTTCTTACTAAAACACAGATTTTTGCCTACAAAACATTAAATGATGGACTGGAGTCGTATGGATTACTTGTGGATTATTGTGATGTTTTTATAACTGTTTGGACTCATTCTGACGGCACCCATTCACTGCAGAGGATCCATTGGTGAGCAAGTGATGCTAAAACATCACTCCAAATTTCTGCAAATCTTTTCAGATGAAGAAACAAACTCTTCCACATCTTGGATAGCTAGGATGACTAAATTTAAAAAATGTAAGTAAACTTTTACCGGTGTAGCACAACTTTTGTTCTTTATTACCACGCCATAATACATTGTGTTTGGCTTTTATACTTTTCTGTTATAAAGAATCCTTGATAGATTTCATTCAAACGTAGCGTGACCCAGGGTTACAGAGCTCTTTTCCGCTCTGAAATGACCAGGCAAGGACATCTTTGGAGACTTTGCTGATGGATGTGGCCGCGGCTTACTCTGAGACTTTAGGCCATCTGCAGGAAGGGTGACACAGACTAAAACTTCAGAGGCTGGAACTTCACATAAATGATCAAGCAGCCGGCACAGAACTGCTGGATTGTGAAGGTCTTCTTGTGTCGGCAGCCTGCGAGGCATTTATCTTCCTGACTGAAATTACAGAGTTCATTTTCTTTTGCCTTGTCCCATTCTCTTTATTTTTCTCTCTTTTCTACACTCTGTTGTAGTCAGGGTCAGTAAACGTCAATAAATATACAGTATATATATTTTTAGAAATTTTTAATCGTATCTTTATTGATTTAGTTTCCTTTTTAAATCAAATGGTAAACTTGTGACTGTTATTTTACCTTGAAAGCTGACAAAGGTCTGAATTGTAATGTAGCTTTAGTTATGGCATTCGACGAAGGTCAAAATAAATGAGAAAGGTAATGAAACGATAGTATAGGGGTTTTATTTTTTCCCACAAAAAAATCAGTTTTTTTCTGGATTCAGTTTTTTTCTATTTTATTTTTTTCTATTCAGTTTAACAGCAATTTATTAAAAAATCTAACAACAATTACATTTTAAGGCCTTTTGAAATATGTTTTTTTTTTCTCAAATTCTGTTTTATTTTACACAGCATTGAAATGGCTACAATGGCTATTGAAGTCCAGCAGCAGCTGAATTGGTGCATAGCGGCCTTGGTAGATGTTTCTAAAGCAATTAACCTCCAATAGTGTTTGTTTGCGCTTTGCAGGATGTGTTGCGTGCTGCTTAATGAAATGAAGATGAAAATCCTTTTGTACATCAGCGAAATTAGTGTTTAAAGCTCTTAGTGCTTAAAGCTGATGGCCTCAGGGTGTTTCCAAAGAACTTTGCTTAATGCTTTCGATTACGCTAACTTGAGCTGCCTCGATTAGTATGCAGGGTGAGTAGGATCTTATGACAGTAGCTCAAGACTCCGAGTATGTGTGCGTTTATTCCCTTGAGAGAGAGAGAATACCTGTATAGTCTGCGGTTGTAAACATCATTTGGCTTTATTAATAGTCTCTAATAGTGCCACACTTCTGGTTTCACATTACCATATCATCTGCTCCAATCAGTGAAGGATTAATATCTTTGACTAATTAACAATAATATTAATGCCGCGTCAAATGAGAATATCATCGTGATAAATCTCTCCCTGGCTGGGTGCAGATGGTAGATTAATTTACCTGACAATAAACATGTGCTGCAATATGCCACAGAACCAACATAATTGTTCCTCTTTATAGGGGTGATAGGTTGATTTATAATGTAAAATCAGCTTTTTCTGGTTCATTCTATTAACTCTATACTATATATGTGACCCTGGACCACAAAACCAGTCATAAGGGTCACTTATTTTTGAAAGCTGAATACATAAGCTTTTCTATTGATGTATGGTTTGTTACTTGTATGCAAAACATTACAATACTGAGAAAACTGCCTGTAAAGTTGTCCAAATGAAGTTCTTAGCAATGCATATTACTAATCAAAAAATAAGTTTTGATATATTTACGGTAGGAAATTTACAAAATATCTTCATGGAACATGATCATTATTTGATATCCTAATGATTTTTGGCATAAAAGAAAAATCAATAATTTTGACCCATACAAATATACCTGTGCTACCTAAGACTGGTTTTGTGGTCCAGGGTCACATATAAACAAAATAAAATAATAAAAAGTACTTTTTTTTTAAACACATAATTGTATTAACCAGAATACCATCACATTCATTCTCTGTCAACTACTCTACTGCCACCTATGTCTGTTATGCTTACTGCAGACAGTAATTGACATCTGGAATGGATCCCAGAGTACTTTAGATGTGTTGTTTCAAAATAGAGTTCCCAGTTGCTTTGTTTGTAGACTGAAGAATTCTTACAACCTTTCGTTTTATGTAAATCAAATCCCATATTAAGTTACAGCGCATCCTGTGTTGCTTATATATGGGATCGTTTCTCTTCTTACACTAACTTGTCTGTATTACTCATCCGTAGGGCCTTTTATCTGGATAAATCGAACCTTACCCCCAGCTCGGCTCCCAAAGCAGCTTTCATAGACAAGGTATGTGCCATCACTTACTATACGATCTCCAGGAACTTGTGGCAAATCTGTGTTTATGTCAGTACAGTGAAGTTAGTTGTTTATTAATGCATTCATGCATTTATTGATTCTCAATAATGAAAAAAGGAACCTGCTGAGATAATGACATTTGTCATTAATTGCTCACCTTCATTTTGTTCCAAACCCCTGTTCTTATTGTTTTATTGAAACACAAAAGGTCAAGAATCTTCACACAGTCACTCAACAGTTTAATCAAGAATGACTTGTTAATCAGATTTAGTTTAACACAAGAAACGAATCAGTCTAATTCATAAATGATTTGTTCTTTTGAGTCAAGTGAAGCAGTTGATCCAATTCACAAACTAGGCTGAAGGATTCATTCATGAATCAGACTGATCCAAGCCTCGAGTTCAACTCAAAAATGAAAATTCAGTCATTAATTACTCACCCCCATGTCGTTCCAAACTTGTAAGACCTTTGTTCATCTTCATAACACAAATTAAGATATTTTTGATGGGATCTGAGAGCTGCTTGACCCTGCATAGACCAACACAACTGATACATTCAAGACGTAAAAAGGTAGTAAGAACATTGTTAAAATAGTCCATGTGACATCAGTGGTTCAACCGTAATGTTATGAAGCCACACATTTCGTCATATTTTTTTTGTTAAGCTCTCGGATTTCATCAAAAATATTTGAAATTGTGTTTCAAAGATAAGCAAAGGTCTTATGGGTTTGGAACGACATGAAAGTGATTAATTAATGACAGAATTAGTTCATTTTTGGGTAAACGATCCCTTTAAATGTTCTTAATAGCAATTGATTGTTCTATGAAGAAACTTTAAAGAGCAAGTCATATGTTTAATTGTCCTAATATTGTTTAAGTCCCCTAAACAGGTTTAAATGCATCTAAGGCTTAAAAACATTGTAATTTTCTCAGAATATACATTTATACATAGAGTCATTTGTCGATGATTTCGACACCAGCTATAAGTGTAATGTTTGTAAACCCCTCCCTCATATAAGCCTACTCTACTCTGATTGGTCAACTGGCCAAGTCTGTTGCGATTGGCACAGAAAGAAGTATTTGAGCAAGTTAGCGAGCGCTACCATCTGTATTGTCAAGTCCATGTTCCAACGACCCCAATAACGTCATATTTAGCTTTTGGAATGAATTTTTGAAAAACACTTATGCAAGCTAATCATGCCCACAGCCAAAAAAAAATAAAAAAAAAATAAAATAGTGGATACGTTAGCCGAGTGCTAACATGGCTAACTGATGCTAATCTTTACATTTTCATTCTTTATTATTAAACTAAATAATTAGAACAACAACAGTTTATATTAATCAACACATTCTTATGAAATAGTGGGTTCACAGCGAATTATCAGAACTATTTCAGTAAGACAGTAATATCATGGTTTACATCACATATTAGCACAAAAAAGAGATATTTTAGAAACTGGGATATTATTCCTGAATGACAACGATTCAGTGGTGTCTATCCACTGACGCTTACGATGTCAACAGGTGTTAAAGACATTCATGCTGCTGCTGATTCATAAAGAGCAACACAAACAGTCTTTTCAACCACATAATGAATATTATTTCTGTGTTACAAACATTTAAATAATCGAAGTGCTGGGATAAAAGTTTATAGTTTGGGTATAAACACTTATTGCCTAGAGTAGCGATCAAAATGGAAGTATCGTAACTTTTGTATGTATTGTAACGCTTATCCTCTTCCGCCAGGAGGTGACGACAACTGCGCGTTTAAAAAAGTATTTAAATTCAGGAGATTGCAATAGTGAAACAAATCTTTATATATTGAGACACTGACATTTTTCAAAAATTTGATCGAATATATTTTTAAAAAGACTTAAGCAATAAACATTTCTAATCTTTTTTCTTCAGAATCTCGAGAGAATCGTGATCTCCAATTTTTTTTAAAAATCGTGATTTTCATTTATCCGTAATCATGCAGCTTTAGTTTACATGTTTATTACTGCATATAATTCATTAAGATAGAAGTTTAATTTCATAAAGTACAAGTTCATATCAAAATGCATCTATATTTTTTGCATTTTGTGTTTAAGAAAATACTATTTTCACTATATATTTCATAGAGGATTTCTTTAAAAAAAAGTTTAAAAATCTCATCTTGTCTCGTTCTTGTGAACCCAATCTCGTGTCTCGTCTCGTCTCATGGGATAAGTTTCTCGTCACACCCCAATACATAATGTATCAATCGTACAGGTTGTGGTTCGGAGACGCTTGTTAGTTCAAATAAAGAAAATTAAAAACCAAAGAAGATAAAAGCAAAGAATAGAGAAGCAGTTATTGCTAAAATGCTGAGCACACAACAAAAGGTTTTGAATTGTATTCCTGTGGTATCGTGAAAAAAATATAATTTTAACCACTGATTCCTCACATCATCAGCTTTCAGCAATGAAAACAAAACAAATTTGCTTTTACAGCACAGGACACAGCGTCTTCCTTACATGATGTAAACAGACTAACTAGCGGAAGTGTTTGTGGGTAGGCAGGGATTATGCTAATGTGTATGCAGTGACGCAGATCGATAACCGGCAGAAGATTCGAAAGCATGACGACTCGTTAAGGCAAATCTGAGTCGACTTTTTCTTTTGAGAGAAAATATCTTTATGTATTAATGCACTTTCTTGATTAACAACTATGCATGCTGTTTACATTGAAGGATAGCTAAGTTAACTGCAAAAATATATTTTCCAAATTCCCATATGACCAGCTCTTTAACATCCATGGAATCTTTCCTTTTTACAAAACGTCCTTTATAGTAGAGAAAGGGTCTTTGGATTATTAAAATGCTCCTTCTACTAAGAAAAAAATAGGTTATTCTATGCTATCGCTGTGAAAGCCTTCTACTGGAACTTTTATTTTTCAGACCATGGGTTTGGAACATCAGATTGTGATTAAATGATAACAGAGTTATCTCATTGAATGTTGTTGTGGTGTTATTCTATTACTCTTTCTCTCTTTGTAGCTGATGCGTCCTCTGAATGCTCTGGATGAGTTGTACAGACTGATGGAAAGTTTTATCTCGTGTCGGCGGACGGCTGCGTGCCAGTTCACAGCCTGTGGAGCGTCTGGAGTTGGGCTGCTCACCGTGGCCTCGGAGCTGTGCAGCCGCTTGGGAGCGTGTCACATCGTCATGTGTAACAGCGGAGTACACCGGTCAGCCTGGGTTACACACATACACTCACACTCCCCCTTTCCCTTCTGTCCGACAGGCATCAGGCATTCGCCAGGGACTCTGTCTAAGTGGAACGTTTCTGTTTTTTCCTTTCTGTCTGTAGCTCAGAGCAATTTACTTCCTGTCACTTATGTCTTTTATCCTGTTTTCCTCTCCTCGGCCTCTTTTTTTTTGGATTCTGTTGCAGTCTTTCTCTCTTTTGGTCTCTCTTCCTTGTACCATCTAATATTCAATTTCCTCTTTTGTATGAATATGTAATAATCCTCATTACATGCTCATGTATCATTCCATAAATATACCTTTCGCTGCACTAATCATTCATCCAAAGCAATCATGAATATTCAGGGTCTCAGTTCTACATTTAGAAGGTCTCGCTTAATCCATCTTTTCAGAGATGGTCCAGACAGCTCTATTTCTCTAAGGGTTCATTTGTGAATCTCAGCTGAAGGGACATATTTTATTTCACTCAAGGACACTTTTAGTATCACCCAGAGCTGTTGTACAGTACTTATTTTACGAAAACCAACAGTTCATCGGTTCTTTTGTTATTCATTTTCAGTTTCAAGTGTCTGTGCATCCTTGCAGTGCCTTTCATAGGCCTTGTTATTTTAGAGCTTACAAGGTAGCACTGTATTTTTGTTGAAGACATCTCGCTACCATTCAAAAGTCATTACATCGATTGAATGTTGAGCATTCAAAATGTAGCCAACAACGAATAACACTATCAATATAGTTGCATGCTAAATTTTGATAGGTTTTCTTTCAATCCATTGGTTGAATATGAATTGAATCGGCCACAATACACAGGAAGTTGAACTGAAATTTGAATTAGAATAACATAAAGTGGAATGGCATTCATGGAAATGAATTGTTCTTTCACCCCAGTCTAAGACTTGTATGGTCTAATATAACATAAATTATTTCTTTTACTGAAATATGTAGTAGAAAACCCATAAAGTTTTATGTCATTTCAAAAATCCTCATCATTTTATACATATTTTGGCCTATGGGGGGGGCTCCATTATTTCGATAACCTGAAATGGTTGCACTCAGTGAGCTACTGGCACTACCTGTTGCAAATTTTACCGCAACACAAGTCGGAATATAAAATACTGATACGATGACACATTGTGCGGCTTTTGGTTGTAATTTTCAGTCAAAGGGCAACAAGAGAAGCAATGTAAGTCTTCACTGCTTTCCTAGCGATAAGACGAGGAGAAAAAATGGGAAGATGCCTGTGGACGAATAAAACTTCCCAAAGACCTGCGTCTTTGTTCTCTCCACTTTAGCCCTGATGCCTTTGAGGCTTTTAGTCGACCATAGCTACTGAAAGAGCTTACAAATGGCAGAGACAAGAAATGCTAGATGCCATCCTGGCAGGATGTAAACATGCCAACGCTCGTCATGATGCCGCAGCCTCAGAAAGAGTTTCTCAGTGTGGATTTCATTTAAAATCCAGGGGCGTTTAGACTCCTTCTGAGGAAATCAATGGTAAGGCATTTGGTTTAAGCATATGCTTATATCCATGGCATGACATATAAGCTCTTTCAGTAGCTGTGGTCGTTGTGTCACTATTTTATTTTCCAAGTTGTGCTGCGGTAAAAATAGCAATAGCCAGTAGCTCTCGTGTGCAACTCTTTCATGTCATCGAAATAACGACGCCCCCCAAAGTCCAAAATATGTATAAATGTGGATTTTTTAAAATAACGTAAATCTTTCATGGGTTTTCTACTACATATTTCAGTAAGAGACATCATTTATGTTATTTTAAGCCATACAAGTCTTCTTTGAGTCTCTATGGGCATGAAATTTGTGCCCACTTTTCTTAGCAAAATTGCTTGGAAGTTGATTGGAATCATTTTTGAAGTGCAAAGTCAATTCCAAAGATGCCCAGTTGGATTTAAAGTCTAGTTTTGACTGGGCCACTCCAGGAAATTACCCTTGTTGTTTCAGTGTGGCTATTCTTGTATTCTTCGGGATATTGTTCTGTTGAAAGATTTACATTTCTCGCTGCAGTTGTTCTCATCTTATGAGTTTTTCCTGATGTTTCACCCATCACTGTCTGGAGGACTGCAACTCTTTTAGATTTGATTTAAAATTTTTATAGGCCTCTTGGTGGCATCACTGGGTGAAAACTTTTGAACGGAATGAGAATGTGTACATTTTTTTTTTCATTTACTACTGCCCTTCAGAAGATACAGAAGATACTTACATGTTCCCCAGAAGACAAAATCAAGTAATTTACCCTGATCTTCAATTCAAAAAGTTTTCACCCCCCCAGCTCTTACTATACTATATGTAAACGTTTGATTTAAAATTTGTATAGACCTCTTGGTGGCATCACATACTCCAGCTCTCTTTGCCTAGATACTGAGTTTTGGAGGACTGCCAGTTCTGAGAAGATTTACATTCAGTCACGTTTGTAATGGTGAGCTTTACAGTGTGTTAGAGATATTCATTGGCACCATTTTTTATATCCTTTCCCTGGCAGGGAATTTTCAAGACCTTTGTCACAAATCTGCTTGGAAAGATCTTTCACCTTCATTTGACCAAATAGGGGTGTTCCCAGAGAGGGTGAGACAATTTGCTAACAACTTAAGAAGCAGAAAATGCCCAATCATGGCTTTTTTCTTTAGAGAAATTAGCTTCCATTTGTAATTTACTTTGTAAAATGTCCATGTGTCATTGTTTTGGCATTGATTCTCAGTATGTGGAAAAGAACAGGAGGGTGTTGACTTTTATTGCCACTGTATGTCACTGCAATGGTATTTCAGTCTCAATTTCAAGGCCCTACACATGGCAACAGACGCACATGCATGCTGCTCTTTGAGTGGCACTTTAATGCAGTGTATTGGATAAAAGCAGCATGAAATGTTCGCAGCATTGTGTGTGTTGGTTTAGGTGTGACTAACTCACATTTGTACGCCAGGGCAATTACAGGCCACATCTCAGCTTTAGTGAAGCCGCAGGTGCTCAGACCTGCCACGGATACGGTGAATTCAGCCTTGTTTACCCCTCTAAACATGCCTTCATCAAACAAACTCTCTCTTTATTTAACCTGCTTTTGCTCATAACCAACCGATAGTTCCGGATTATTCTGCTTATAACATGGTTTGGGGAATTTTCTATATTTATAGTTTTTTTTCAAGCCCGTTTTCTTAATAGTAGCTAAATAGAAGTTGCGTTAAATAGATTTAGGCAGGAAATGTCAGAGAATTAATTTCATAGAGTACAATTTCAGATGTGGTTAACCTGGTATAAAGGGGGATAGTTCACCCAAAAATGAAAATAATGTTTTCATATACTCAACCTCAAGTGGTTTCAAACCTGTATGAGTTTCTTTCTTCTGAGGAGAAAATTCTCTTCACAAGCGAAAATAATAGTTGAATTTATAAAAATGAATCCCGTTTGAAAGTTTATATACATGTTGTTTTTCAGCATTTTTGTGAATTTGAATCCTTTCCAACAATGACTGTTTGGTTTTAAGATCCATCTTTTCACATTGAAGACAACTGAGGGACTCATATGCAACTATTACAGAAGGTTCACACACTCACAAATGCTTTAATAGAAAAAACGATGCATTAAGAGCCGGGGGGTGAAAACTTTTGAACGGAATTTTACTGCTTTGTTTTTTCCTTCTGAAGCATCAGTGAGCATTTGAACCATCTGTAATAGTTGCATATGAGTCCCTCAGTTGTCCTCAGTGTAAAAAATATGGATCTCAAAATCATACAGTAATTGTTGGAAATGGCTCAAATAAACAAAAATGCTGAAAAACAACACAGTATAAGAATTAAGAATATGTACACTTTTGAACGGGGTCATTTTTATAAATTTAACTATTATTTTCTCTTGTGGACTATATGTAAATGTCTTTTATGCGAAATATCTTATTCAGGTCAGTAGTAAATAAAAAATAACATGCATTATAACTCTTATTTTGGTAAAGTAATTAACATTTTGTAGATTCTGCTCTTGTGTTCAGCAATTCATGCAAGCTTGGAACAACTTAAGGGTGAGTAATCAATGACAGAATTTTTCCTTTTGAGTGAACTATTCCTATAATAAAACACAGATATGCCGAGCATCAGCATTTCATAATGTGCTTCTATTTATACATCCTTTTGTCTGACAAACGGTCTCAATCAACCGACAAAATGTGCCAGTTCCTGCTTTTAATGAAATTAAATAGTTGCAGAGAGGCACAAGCTTTGCTTGAAAGCGCCTACCTGCCAAATGTGGCTGAAGTTAAGCGAGAGCTGATGTTTATTTTATGGCTAAATTTCATTCGCCAAGGTGTTGCAGAGGTCCAATTTCAGTATAAAGTTGTTCTAAATTTACTGGTTTCCTACAAAGTAGGAAAGTAAGAACACTGTTTAAAGTAGGTGTGTGATGAGAAATCACATTTTCCTTGACATTTTGAAGTACTGCAAATGAGTTCAGTGCACTGTGAAAACACAGTGACTTTCAGAACAGCAGATTTCCTGATCTACCTTTGCTCAGAAACAGCAATAAGGTGGTATGAACTAAATAGGATAGACACTATTAGCCACAAAAGTAAAATATGTGAAAATCCCCCCATTTTATGCTGTTTCAGGCTTTGTGTAGCACCTACAACTCTGCACATCCTTTCAAAGTCTTAGGAAAGAGAAGCTGAAGTTATTTTGAATAAGGTTCCCAATCAGTTTAACAGTTTGTGAAGCACATTTCCGCACACTGTAAAGCAGGCTTTGACTTTTATTGAGGGATGAAGCTCTGCAAACTTTATTGAACCTAACTGTAAACCCAAAAGGCTCAAAAAACTGCATTATGACAGTTTTTGGCACAAAAATCCTGGACTAACCTCATAAGCAGACCTCATAGGAAAAGAACAACATTATAGTTAAATTCACTACTATACTTTTTTTCAATGTACTTTAACCATCTGTCCTACTCTTAGAGCATAAGTAGTTCATAAGTCTCTACAGAGCTCCATAAATGTGCTCAAATGTCATTATCCCCACCTTGGGATATTTGATCTTTCATTATATTCCCCTATTATGACCAATATCTACTTTCTCTCCCATATACAGTCTCTCTAGTCCATCTGTCCATTCCCGGAGTCACATTTACAGTAATTGTGTGCTGTAAATCAGACTTTCACATCTGCTGGTTGCTTGATGTGTAGCGTATAGCAGTCCTCCCTTAAGAATACCAGACACATTTGATGAGTCTCTTTCACATTTTGTACGTCAGCAGAAGAGTTCAGAGCGCTTGTTTTATGAAGAGCCAGTAAATGCCATCACACAGGTCTTCCCTCAGGCCAGTTGGCTCAGTATTAAGCTAGCTTTGATTCACTATGGCTGATATCACACAGGAGCTCCTGCTGTGGCTCCCACCTCTGAGTATCACTTTAAAAGGTACTTATGTATTGGAAAATTTTAAACAGGGTAGTTCACTCAAAAATGAACATTTTGTCATGAATCACTCGCCCACATAATCCACTTATAATTGTTTGCTCTTCAAGATATCTTCTTTTATGTTTTGGTGTCATGAAGAATTTGTTTTGAATATTGAGTCTTGAGCCTTCCATGTAGCCTAGAATCTAGACGCGCCCCTAGCGGCAGCAAATTACATTTGCTTCTAAGGTCAGTCTAGTTACTCTCAATTCACTTAAATTTCCGAAAAATCCAAGATGTACCGGGCCAATCACGAGTCGGTGGGCGGGCTTAACATGATGACGTCTGACCTGCGACCATAAATTCAGTCAGACATGAATTCCTGGTTCCGTGAATTAAGCGTGGAAAACTGAACAGTATTTATGTATTTTTTTACTTTTGATACACAGCCACGTCCATGTGTCCTGAGCAGGAGCTCGTTACATCTGAACGCGCTGTGGTGTAGAATACGCAAACACCGGAAGCGATCTGTGGCGTGTATACGACACTCATTGTTTACACAGCACAAGAGATTGTGGATATAGCGGCTATTCAAAATGGTAATTACTTGCGCTTGTCCTGGTTGTTCAAACCCATTTAAAGCTGAAAAAGATTACGTTTGCTTGCGCAAACTCATCCTGGACTTTTTTTTTTTTTTTTTACATATTTCCCCTTTCGGTGTTTGCGTATACTACATCAAAGCGCGTTCACATGTGACGAGTCGAATCATAGATATGCTAAACTCGTGCTCATGACAGATGGACGTGGGTTTGTATCAAAGGTAAAAAGAAAATTATATAAATACTGTTCATTTTCTTGCAAAAACCGATCGTTTCGTGTCTTAGGACATCAATGTATCGTCACGAGCCGCAGGGTGTAATTTGGATTTGTCTGTGCATGTTTTTGTTTACTTTTAAAGGTTTTGTGCCCATCTATGTCTATTATTTAGCTGACAGACTGCACACAGTGCACTGATTTTTGTTAAAAATCTTCGTCGCTCTGACTACGTCACCTGGCCGACTAAGTCTCTGATTGGTTGTAGCGCTATCCTATTGCGTGGAGAGGAGTTTGAAAGACAACCGTTTATCCCACCCCTCCGGTTGAGCCCTGTCTATGGAGAGTGCCCAGACCCTACATTTATGTGGGTCTGGCTTGCCAGGCTACCTTCCATGTGCTTGATCGAAAAATTCTAAAAATAATTAATATTATATATTAAATAGTAAATAAAACGACTTTTAAACCAAATTTGTTTAATAAAAAAAATTATATATATATATATATATTATATATATATATATATATATATTATAT